>NW_028320254.1:0-32500 GCF_062004578.1 Staurois parvus
CAAATATATTTTTCTTCCATATGGGCGGGGCCAGACCTGTGCCGGTCTTTGGGTCCCCGACACCGGCGTATTTAGTGTGGGCAGCCGGCTGCGCTGTACGAATGGTCCCACGGCCTCCCGAGACTCGTGATATGTCTCAGAAAATTGGAGGAAGGGGGGTGGAATCGCGAAAGTGGGAGGGGGTACCTGAGAAGTTATCTGCCCCCCCCCCAAAAAAAAAGAAAGTTCCAAAAAAAAGAATGGGGGTGGGGGAGGAGTGGACAGAAAGCAGAACTTTGCCTTTAGGGTAAAGTTCCGCTTTGTTCATGGCAATCCGTGATGAAGCCCCGCCCACAGGGAAGAAGAATATATTTAAAAAATATTCTTCCCAAATATATTGACATATATTTGAAACGCTACAATTTGTGGCCGCGTTCAATATATTCCAAAATACAATTCAATTAAATATATAAATATATATATATATATACACTGTATGTTGAAATGCGTTATTACAAAGTATATGAAAAATATTTTTAAAAATACAAATCTACAATTTTTGGCATTTACAAATATATATGTTAAAATGACTTTTTTATATGTTCAAAAAAAATCTGAAGAATATATTTAAAAAAAAAATATTTAAAAAAATATTTTTCATATATTTTGTAATATATAAAACATGCAGTGTATATATATATATAATATAAATTATATATATATATATATATATATATATATATATATTTTATATATATATATATATATATATATATATATATATATATATACACACACATATACATTATTTATTTTTATATATATATATATATATATATATATATATATATGTATAATATATATATATACAATTTATATATATATATATATATATATATATATATATATACATATATATATATACTGCATGTTTTATATATTACAAAATTAAATAATTAAATTATATATATATATATCTAAAAAAACAAAAAAATAATATATGTATGTGTCTATATATATAAATAATATATATATTTTTATTTTAATTTTTTATTTTATTATTGAAATATATAGAATACGGCCAAAATTGTAGTATTTCAAATATATGTCAAAGGTGATTGTAGCCGTATTAGTGCATTTGCGACAGAAACAATTGAGTACTGTCCGTGATACTTTTTTTATTTGCACTAACATACAATTTTGAGGACAAGCTTTCGGGGTATGTCCCCTTCTTCAAGGTCTAAGCAGTACTATTAAAAATCACAAAGTTTAAGCAGAATGTTAGAATGGATTGAGAGAAAAAAAAAAAAAAAAAAAAAAAAAAAAAAAAAAAGGGCTACAGGTAAGATACATCAAAAGTGAGGGGGGGAGGGGGGATACAACACTCACACAGAGGGGGTCAAGTTTTAGCTAATAGATAGTCATAAAGCTGTCGGATAGTGGTTGAGGAATCCCAGGTCCAAATTAAGACCGTTATCTTTAGTGTCAAATAGAATTATCATTCTTAGTTCAAATGTTTTTCTTTCCTGGATGGATTTAAATTTTCCTTTCAGAACTAAAATATTGAGGTCTTCCATATTGTGGCCTGGTTGTGAGAAATGGTGTCCTACAGGTGTGCAGAGGTCATCTTCTTTATGTTCCTTGATGGTATGTCTGTGCAGATTCATCCTTGTTTGCAACCTCTGTCCTGTTTCACCAACATAAGATCCTTTGCTGCATTTTCTGCACTGGATAAGGTACACCACATGACTGGAGGTGCAGCTGTATGATCCGGAGATACTGAAGATCCCTTTTGAGTGTCTGACACTTTTTGATGGATTGATTTGGTTGCACAGTTTGCAGCGTTTCTTATTGCAGGGTTTGCTTCCATTATTTGTGACATCATCGTCAGAAGGAAGTTTCCTACTGATTAGTTTATTTCTGAGGTTGGGGGGTTGTCTGAAAGCCAGTATTGGGGGTTGCTGGAATATTTCTTTCAGAGTTCCATCCTCTGTTATGATGGGTTGTAAATCTTTGATTATTTTTCTTATCCCTTCTAGTGCCGGGTTGTATGTGGTTACTAGAGGTACACGGTTGTTTGTTTTTTTCTCTTTGTACTGAAGCAGATTTTCCCTTCGGGTTCTCAAGGCTGTGTTTATGCCGGTGTTGATAGTTTTGTCCTTGTAACCTTTCTTATGGAAGGCGTCTGCTAGTGTCCCGAGATGTTTATCTCTGTCTCTTGGGTCAGAACATATTCGGTGGTATCTGATGGCCTGACTGTGTATGATGGCACGTTTCGTGTGTTGGGGGTGGAAGCTGGAACTGTGGAGGTAGTTGCATCTGTCGGTGGGTTTCCTGTATATTGAGGTGTGAAGCGTATCATCCCTGATGTATACTGTGGTGTCTAGGAAGTTGACCTGTGTGTTTGAGTATTCCATTTTTAGTTTGATTGATGGATGAAAAGTGTTCATCAATGAGTAAAATTGTTTTAGATTTTCTTCACCTTCCGTCCATATGATGAAAATATCATCAATATAGCGAAAGTATCTGTATGGTTTTTGTTCCATGCTGTTCAGGAATTGTTCCTCCATGTCAGCCATAAATAAATTGGCATATTGGGGTGCCATTTTACTTCCCATCGCAGTGCCCATACATTGAAGATAGATGTCCTTATTGAAAGCAAAGTAGTTGTGTGTAAGTATGAATTCAATGAGCTGTGTAACATCCTCAGCAGTGTATTTGTTGTTTGGTGAGGATGATAAGGATCTGTGACATGCAGCTAATCCATCCTTGTGAGGGATATTACTATACAGGGATACTACATCCATAGTCACTAGAAGTGTATTAGATGGTAATTGCTGGATGTTGTTGATCTTGTTCAGAAAGTCAGTTGTGTCTTGCAGGAAACTAGCAGTATTCATGACTAACGGTTTTAAAATTTTTTCTACAAAGCCTGAGATTTGTTCGGTGAGTGTATTCATACCTGTTATGATGGGTCTGCCTGGATTTCCTGGCTTGTGGACTTTGGGCAGCATGTAGAAGTCCCCGATTTCTGGATGATCTGGAATCGCATTTATAAGTTCCTGAATGTAGGTGGGCTGGAAGTGTTTTAATGAGACCTTTTAATTGCTTTGTAAAGTCCTGGGTTGGATCATAATCCAGTTTTTTATAGTAGATGGCATTTTCCAGCTGCCTCTGGCCTTCTTGTATGTATTTGTTTGTATCCATCACAACAACTGCTCCCCCTTTGTCCGCTGGTTTGATGGTGATGGCCTGATTGTTGCGCAAATCGTGTATAGCCCTTCGCTCTAGTGGTGAAAGATTGTACAGAATTTTCTTTTGCTGGGTGGATATCAGGGATGTAGCTTGCAGTCTGAAGCTATCAATATAGGTGTCCAGTTTGGGGTTGCGTCCTTGTGGAGGTGTGAAGCAGCTGTTCTTTTTCTTTGTGTAGCACTCCATTGTCCTAGGATTCCTTTCATTATTGTGGAAATATTCTTTGAGCCTTAGTAAGATAACGGTCTTAATTTGGACCTGGGATTCCTCAACCACTATCCGACAGCTTTATGACTATCTATTAGCTAAAACTTGACCCCCTCTGTGTGAGTGTTGTATCCCCCCTCCCCCCCTCACTTTTGATGTATCTTACCTGTAGCCCTTTTTTTTTTTTTTTTTTTTTTTTTTTTTTTTTTTCTCTCAATCCATTCTAACATTCTGCTTAAACTTTGTGATTTTTAATAGTACTGCTTAGACCTTGAAGAAGGGGACATACCCCGAAAGCTTGTCCTCAAAATTGTATGTTAGTGCAAATAAAAAAAGTATCACGGACAGTACTCAAATATATGTCAATATATTTTGGAAGTATATATTTAAAATATATTTCCCGTGGACGGGGGCGGGGATAAACAGGTTGGGGGTGCGGCTTGGACGGGGTTTGCTGAGGATGCTACCTTTCAGTATGAGTATGGTGGGCAGCAATGGAGATTTTCTGAATCCCTCAACTTTCTGGGTTTGGAATGGAGACCTCGATGGGGAGACAGACCTCCTAGTTGACATCTAAATTACGGTCTGTAGGGGGCAGTGCGCGTGTGTTTAATACTGTAATTGTCTGATACAGATACAGTGTTAAAAAATCATTTTTGAGGTTTTTGAGTCTCTCGCCTTTATTTTTGGGGTAACACCCGACACGTACCTATCAGTAATGCTGCGGGAGGCCTGCAGCTTGGAAAGGCGTTGAGGAGGTCCAGGACGCCGAGTGAGGGATCCCGGACGAAGCGGTTATAATCCGATCCACCTTGCTTGCTGCACAGTTCTTGGAGCCTCCTCCGCTCCCCGGCGTCAGACGTGTGCTCCACCAAAGCTCGGATCATGGCCTGCAGAACACGGGATCAGAATCACGTATGAAATCTTCCATCATGAACCAGTTCTGGTCGGCTCAGGACCACCTGCAAATATACTGCGGCAGGCCCGGGCACCATGAACACGTCAGGACCGGCCTGCTTCTGGGTTTGGGGCGCGCATGCGCGCTCCCGCCACCTGCCTGTGCTGTGATTGGACACGCCACAAGTTTGGTGGCAGATTTCAGCCGGATCAAAGCTGCTGATTGGTCCAATGACAGCACAGAGTTACAGAGACACAGAACTCGGCGTACCTATGAACCGCAATCTGGCCGCTTCCTCTCCCTGAAAAGCAGGGAGAAAAAAACAGCCAGATCTGTCTGTCAACGCAGCAGTCAACCCGCAGTGTGCAGTGTCAGATCTGATCCCTCTGTTAGTGTCAGTCATTGTCCCTCCCAGCCAAAGTCTGCTAGCGCCAGATTGCCCGCCGCACTTTCACAGTCCCACTTGATTACCAGCATAGCGCCTGTAGCTGCGTAAATGCCAATATATACCCAAAAACTATAACTTTCACACAAATCAATCAATATAAACTGATTGGGAATCTTTTTTTTTTTTATCAAAACATGTATTAGAATTAATTTATGGAGACATTTGATTTTATTGGATATGTTTAATACCGGAAAGTCAAATTTTTTTCTTTTTTTAATTAATTCTTTTTATTATTTTTTATTATTAAGTCTTTTTTTGTTTATATAATAAATAATAAAAATCAAATACCACCAAAAAAACTCTATTTGTGTGAAAAATATGATATAAAATGCCATCTGGGTACAGCGTTGCATGACCGCGCAATTGCCAGTTAAAGCAGCGCAGTGCTTGGTTCGGTTTGATGGGGTTTTTTTGGCGGAGGAGTTTTTAGGAACGTCGGGGGCTTTTAAAACGCGAAAGGGGCTTTATGGCGACCTAAACTTTTCATATTTTTTACCATTGCGCTTTTTATCTCCCACCCGGGGACAAGCAGGGATCTCCTCCTCCCGTCTCCAGCTCCGCCCCTGGGGACTAGCAGTGATCTTCTCCTCCCCTGTCTCCAGCTCCACCCCGGGGACAAGCAGGGATCTCCTCCTCCCCTGTCTCCAGCTCCGCCCCCGGGGACTAGCAGGGATCTCCTCCTCCCCTGTCTCCAGCTCCGCCCCCCAGGGACTAGCAGGGATCTCCTCCTCCCCTGTCTCTAGCTCCATCCCCCTGGGGACTAGCAAGGATCTCCTCCTGTCTCCAGCTCCGCCCCCAGGGACTAGCAGGGATCTCCTTCTCCCCTGTCTCCAGCTCCGCCCCTGGGAACAGATCTCCTCCTCCTGTCTCTAGCTCCACCCCCGGGGACTAGCAGGGATCTCCTTCTCCCCTGTCTCCAGCTCCGCCCCCGGGGACTAGCAGGGATCTCCTCCTCCCGTCTCCAGCTCCGCCCCTGGGGACTAGCAGGGATCTCCTCCTCCCCTGTCTCTAGCTCCACCCCTGGGGACTAACAGATCTCCTCCTCCCCTGTCTCTAGCTCCGCCCCCGGAGACTAGCAGGGATCTCCTCCTAACGTCTCTAGCTCCACCCCTGGGGACTAGCAGGGATCTCCTCCTCCCATGTCTCCAGCTCCTCCCCCAGGGACTAGCAGGGAGGGGAGACACCTTGCCACGTGACGATTGGGTGCTCACCAGGAAAGGGGAGTGTCCAGCACTTTTAATCTGCTGAGTAAATAACATGCAGGCCCTATTGAAAAAAAAAAACAAAACAACTTTATTCCTTCGGGTTACGCACACGGAAACGCTTGTGTGCTCAGTACTGGCGCTCAGCAGCCAAATGCAGCTCCGGTGCCGGCTCCGTTGGGCCCGTTCGCACCAGGGCGGTCTGGGACTGCAGCACAATCACTGCGATTCCGCCCGCAATCTCAAAACGCACTAAAAATCGCAAAATGCAGGTTCAGGCGTCTTTATTTTTAATGACACCTACAGCGCGGTGAGGTTTTGCGGCGACTGTCGGGCGATTTACTGGGCGGCGGTCGCGGCAAATTGCATCGCGTGAAGCTTATTTGCCCCAAAGAAGGAGCGGGAGCTTCGTCTGGGCGACAAGCTTCACGCAATGCGATTTGCTGCGACTGTCGTGCGATTTACTGCGTGGCAATTCGCATCGCGTCAAGCTGGTCGCCCGAAAAAGGAGCGGGAGCTTCAGCTGGGCACAGGCTTTACGCCATGCAATTTGCCCAGCAACAATTGGGAAGGCGTTTTTGCATTGAAGTCAAGGGGAGGAGTTTTTGCACTGCAGTCAAGGTGAGGCGTTTTTGCACTGAAGTCAATGGGAGGCGTTTTTGCATTGAAGTCAAGGGGAGGTGGTTTTTTGCACTGAAGTCAAGGGGAGTAGTTTTTGCACTGAAGTCAAGGGGAGGCATCTTTGCACTGAAGTCAAGGGGAGGCATTTTTGCACTGAAGTCAAGGGGAGGTGTTTTTGCACTGAAGTCAAGGCGAGGTGTTTTTTGCACTGAAGTCAAGGGGAGGAGTTTTTGCACTGAAGTCAAGGGGAGGAGTTTTTGCACTGAAGTCAAGGGGAGGAGTTTTTGCACTGAAGTCAAGGGGAGGAGTTTTTGCACTGCAGTCAAGGGGAGGAGTTTTTGCACTGCAGTCAAGGGGAGGAGTTTTTGCACTGCAGTCAAGGGAAGGCATTTTTGCACTGAAGTCAAGGGGAGGCGTTTTTGCACTGAAGTCAAGGGGAGGCGTTTTTGCACTGAAGTCAAGGGGAGGCGTTTTTGCACTGAAGTCAAGGGGAGGCGTTTTTGCACTGAAGTCAAGGGGAGGCGTTTTTGCACTGAAGTCAAGGGGAGGCGTTTTTGCACTGAAGTCAAGGGGAGGCGTTTTTGCACTGAAGTCAAGGGGAGGCGTTGTTTGCACTGAAGTCAAGGGGAGGAGTTTTTGCACTGAAGTCAAGGGGAGGCGTTTTTGCACTGAAATCAAGGGGAGGCGTTGATTGCACTGAAGTCAAGGGGAGGAGTTTTTGCACTGAAGTCAAGGGGAGGCGTTGTTTGCACTGAAGTCCAGGGGAGGAGTTTTTGCACTGAAGTCAAGGGGAGGAGTTTTTGCACTGAAGTCCAGGGGAGGCGTTTTTGCACTGAAGTCCAGGGGAGGAGTTTTTGCACTGAAGTCCAGGGGAAGAGTTTTTGCACTGAAGTCCAGGGGAGGCGTTTTTGCACTGAAGTCAAGGGGAGGTGTTTTTTGCACTGAAGTCAAGGGGAGGCGTTTTTCGCACTGAAGTCAATGGGAGGTGATTTTTGAAGTCAGTGGGAGGCAATTTTGGATTGAAGTCAATGGAAGGCAGTAGTGGAGAGAGAGACGACAAAATTGCACCTATACTGATGCGCACATCCCTTCAACTGCGATCAGCGCCCTTCCCAACCACATATATGACATCCACCCATCCATCCATCCATCCATCCATCCACAGCACAACCGCAATGAAATCCACATTTTCTTTAGTCCCATTTGGTTTTTTAACCCCTCGCCTACCGGGCATTTATACCCCCTTCCTGCCCACACCAATTCATTTCAGCTTTCAGCACTGTCGCACTTTGAATGACAATTGCGCGGTCGTGCGACACTGTACCCAGATGACATTTTTATAGTTTGTTTCACACAAATAAAGCTTTCTTTTGGTGGCATTTACTCCCCGCGGGGCAGTTTATTTTTTGCTCTATAAACAAAAAAAAGCTAAAGATTTGGAAAAAAAAGAAAACGTTTATTTCTATTATAGAATTTTGCAAACAGGTCTCTCCTTCACTGCTGTGTGATGATGAGGCAGCACTGATGGGCACTGATATGTGGCACTGATGAGGTGGCACGGACAGGCAGCACTGATAGGCGGCACGGACAGGCAGCACTGATAGGTGGCATTGATGGGTGGCACTGATAGGCGGCACTGATGAGGCAGCATTGATGATGCTGCACTGATAGGCGGCACTGACTAACGGCACTGCTGGGCAGAGGGTGGCACTGCTGGGCACTAACTGGCGGCATGTTTGGGCACTGATGGGTGGCACTGCTGGGCAGCACTGATGGGGGGCACTGATGGCACTGAGGGTGGCACTACTGGGCACTGATTGGTGGCACTACTGGGCAGCACTGATGGGTGGCACTGATGGGTGGCACTGCTAGGCACTGATTATTACTGTCCTGATGATCAGTGCCGATCACTTCTCTGACAATTGCCGGTTCTCAGCAGTACTTTCATGCTGGGACAGTGCAGCACATAACATATAACATATGAGGACGTCATATGACACCCTCCCAGAACTGGACACCCGCCCTGTAACCGCCATTCGTCTATAGTGCGGTTGCCAAGTGGTTACATCTTCAATCTACCAATAAAAGGGTTTTATTTCTGCTCAATAAGTGTAAAAAATACCCGGTGACCCCGCCAGATACAGTAGGGTGAGCGGTGTCACCCTGGGACAAGAATGTTACTGGCAGGATCACCAGGTGGGAAAAGAAACTGATCAAAGAAAAGGAATGCAGCCACCACATGGAAGGAGAGGCGAGCTTCAACATACGGAATGTTCAGAGACATTGAGGGGAAAGCCGCGTACCTTCTTGGGGGTCGCTCTGATTTCGAGGCACCACGTCAGCATGAACTCCACGGAACATTTCCCCGGAATATAATCCGGAACGCAGGCTCCTAAAGGACAGAAAATGGAAAAAAATGAAGAAACACGAATCCGTCCCACTCATCATTGGTCTGCAGGACAGCGGACCAAAAATCCGGAATGTTCTCCTGATCTTCCATTTCCCTTCGCAGCAAATATTGTGGAAGTTTCTATTTATAGACCCAAAACCAACCTGGGCATGTGATGAGGAATTGGGGGTCTGTCCAGGGAAAACCGCACCCCAATCATAGGAGCTGACACTCTAATGTCCCCTCCCCCACAGTCACATCAGTCTCTGTACAGAGGAGCTTACACTCTAATGTCCCCTCCCCCACAGTCCCATCAGTCTCTGTACAGAGGAGCTTACACTCTAATGTCCCCTCCCCCACAGTCCCATCAGTCTCTGTACAGAGGAGCTTACACTCTAATGTCCCCTCCCCCACAGTCCCATCAGTCTCTGTACCGGAGGAGCTTACACTCTAATGTCCCCTCCCCCGCAGTCCCATCAATCTCTGTACCAGAGGAGCTTACACTCTAATGTCCCCTCCCCCCACAGTCACATCAGTCTCTGTACAGAGGAGCTTACACTCTAATGTCCCCTCCCCCACAGTCCCATCAGTCTCTGTACCAGAGGAGCTTACGCTCCAATGTCCCCTCCCCCACAGTCACATCAGTCTCTGTACCAGAGGAGCTTACACTCTAATGTCCCCTCCCCCACAGTCCCATCAGTCTCTGTACCAGAGGAGCTTACACTCTAATGTCCCCTCCCCCACAGTCCCATCAGTCTCTGTACCAGAGGAGCTGACGCTCTAATGTCCCCTCCCCCGCAGTCACATCAGTCTCTGTACCAGAGGAGCTTACACTCTAATGTCCCCTCCCCCACAGTCCCATCAGTCTCTGTACAGAGGAGCTTACCCTCTAATGTCCCCTCCCCCACAGTCACATCAGTCTCTGTACCAGAGGAGCTTACACTCTAATGTCCCCTCCCCCACAGTCACATCAGTCTCTGTACCAGAGGAGCTTACACTATAATGTCCCCTCCCCCACAGTCACATCAGTCTCTGTACCAGAGGAGCTTACACTCTAATGTCCCCTCCCCCGCAGTCACATCAGTCTCTGTACCAGAGGAGCTGACGCTCTAATGTCCCCTCCCCCACAGTCCCATCAGTCTCTGTACCAGAGGAGCTTACACTCTAATGTCCCCTCCCCCACAGTCACATCAGTCTCTGTACAGAGGAGCTTACGCTCTAATGTCCCCTCCCCCACAGTCCCATCAGTCTCTGTACCAGAGGAGCTTACACTCTAATGCCCCCTCCCCCACAGTCCCATCAGTCTCTGTACAGAGGAGCTTACGCTCTAATGTCCCCTCCCCCACAGTCCCATCAGTCTCTGTACAGAGGAGCTTACGCTCTAATGTCCCCTCCCCCAGAGTCCCATCAGTCTCTGTACCAGAGGAGCTTACACTCTAATGTCCCCTCCCCCACAGTCCCATCAGTCTCTGTACCAGAGGAGCTTACACTCTAATGTCCCCTCCCCCGCAGTCCCATCAGTCTCTGTACAGAGGAGCTTACACTCTAATGTCCCCTCCCCCACAGTCCCATCAGTCTCTGTACAGAGGAGCTTACACTCTAATGTCCCCTCCCCCACAGTCCCATCAGTCTCTGTACCAGAGGAGCTTACACTCTAATGTCCCTGTACAGGGAAGTATATTTACTTGTTTTATACTTTTTTTTTACATTGCTTCCTGGCATAGGCCAAAATGATGTCATACATCTCAGGAGTCTTCAGAAGGGGAGGGGTTTCTCAGCTAAGCACACCCTCCTGCCTGCCTGCCTGAGCTAAGGGCAGGTGGATTCCAGGAAGTAAATGCTACATCTGCCCTTACTCAAGATGGCCAATGCTAGAGGAGTGCTTTAAAAAGTGATTTCCAACAAAATAAGGCATGGAGACATGGATGGATGGAGAGAGACATGGATGGATGGATGGATTGATGGATGGAGAGACATGGATGGATTGATGGATGGAGAGAGACATGGATGGATGGAGAGAGACATGGATGGATGGATGGATTGATGGATGGAGAGAGACATGGATGGATGGATGGATGGATTGATGGATGGATGGAGAGAGACATGGATGGATGGATTGATGGATGGAGAGAGACATGGATGGATGGATTGATGGATGGAGAGAGACATGGATGGATGGATGGATTGATGGATGAAGAAACATGGATGGATGGATGGATGGAGAGAGACATGGATGGATTGATGGATGGAGAGAGACATGGATGGATGGATGGATGGATTGATGGATGGATGGAGAGAGACATGGATGGATGGATTGATGGATGGAGAGAGACATGGATGGATTGATGGATGGAGAGAGACATGGATGGATTGATGGATGGAGAGAGACATGGATGGATGGATGGATGGATTGATGGATGGATGGAGAGACATGGATGGATGGATGGATTGATGGATGGAGAGACATGGATGGATGGATGGATGGATGGATGGATTGATGGATGGAGAGACATGGATGGATGGATGGATTGATGGATGGAGAGACATGGATGGATGGATGGATGGATGGAGAGGGATGGATGGATGGAGAGACATGGATGGAAGTAGATCACGGATCATCCCCCTGTCCGCCTCTTTGCAGAACATCTCACCTCTTTTCTTTGTTCCGGGTCTGACAGCCAAGCACAGCTGACCTCTCCTCCTCCCAGCCAATCCCAGTCTATCGAGGACCTCGCTCACCTCCTCGGGGGGATTCGGGCAAATAACGCAGAAGGCGTCTCCAGGCTGGAGTTCCATATCCGTGTGCTGCAAAGAAAACGCATGAGCTGAGCAGGGACTCCTGTCATGTCTGCAGTGCGTAGCGTCATGCGCCTTCACACTTCTCAGTTGCGGTTTCCTCGCCGCGCCCCCGCCACTGAGCAGGGCCAGGCTGAGGGGTGCGCAAAAGAGGTGACCATATCCCATAATCCCTAGGATGGGACTCGGGGACTAGGAACTAAGGCGGGGATTTTATGGCTTCCCATGACCCCCAAGGGAGATTTTCTCTCACTGTTCAAGTAATACCCTGACATGCACTGGGGTCTCCTGATAAGCCCCGGGGTCACCAACACATCCCAGAGTCTCCTGATAAGCCCCGGGGTCACCAACATGTCCCAAGGTCTCCTGATAAGCCCCGGGGTCCCCAACATGTCCCAAGGTCTCCTGATAAGCCCCGGGGTCACCAACATGTCCCAAGGTCTCCTGATAAGCACCGGGGTCCCCAACATGTCCCAGGGTCTCCTGATAAGCCCCGGGGTCCCCAACATGTCCCAGGGTCTCCTGATAAGCCCCGGGGTCACCAACATGTCCCAAGGTCTCCTGATAAGCACCGGGGTCACCAACATGTCCCAAGGTCTCCTGATAAGCCCCGGGGTCACCAACATGTCCCAAGGTCTCCTGATAAGCACCGGGGTCACCAACATGTCCCAAGGTCTCCTGATAAGCCCCGGGGTCCCCAACACATCCCAGGGTCTCCTGATAAGCCCCGGGGTCCCCAACACATCCCAGGGTCTCCTGATAAGCCCCGGGGTCCCCAACATGTCCCAAGGTCTCCTAATAAGCCCCGGGGTCACCAACATGTCCCAAGGTCTCCTGATAAGCCCCGGGGTCCCCAACACATCCCAGGGTCTCCTGATAAGCCCCGGGGTCCCCAACATGTCCCAAGGTCTCCTGATAAGCCCCGGGGTCCCCAACATGTCCCAAGGTCTCCTGATAAGCCCCGGGGTCACCAACATGTCCCAAGGTCTCCTGATAAGCCCCGGGGTCCCCAACATGTCCCAGGGTCTCCTGATAAGCCCCGGGGTCCCCAACATGTCCCAAGGTCTCCTGATAAGCCCCGGGGTCCCCAACACATCCCAGGGTCTCCTGATAAGCCCCGGGGTCCCCAACATGTCCCAAGGTCTCCTGATAAGCCCCGGGGTCCCCAACATGTCCCAGGGTCTCCTAATAAGCCCCGGGGTCACCAACACATCCCAGGGTCTCCTGATAAGCTCCGGGGTCCCCAACATGTCCCAAGGTCTCCTGATAAGCCCCGGGGTCACCAACACATCCCAGGGTCTCCTGATAAGCACCGGGGTCCCCAACATGTCCCAGGGTCTCCTGATAAGCCCCAGGGTCCCCAACATGTCCCAGGGTCTCCTGATAAGCCCCGGGGTCCCCAACATGTCCCAAGGTCTCCTGATAAGCCCCGGGGTCCCCAACATGTCCCAAGGTCTCCTGATAAGCCCCGGGGTCCCCAACATGTCCCAAGGTCTCCTGATAAGCCCCGGGGTCCCCAACATGTCCCAAGGTCTCCTGATAAGCCCCGGGGTCACCAACACATCCCAGGGTCTCCTGATAAGCCCCGGGGTCACCAACACGTCCCAGGGTCTCCTGATAAGCCCCGGGGTCACCAACACGTCCCAGGGTCTCCTGATAAGCCCCGGGGTCACCAACACGTCCCAGGGTCTCCTGATAAGCCCCGGGGTCCCCAACATGTCCCAAGGTCTCCTGATAAGCCCCGGGGTCACCAACACGTCCCAGGGTCTCCTGATAAGCCCCGGGGTCACCAACATGTCCCAAGGTCTCCTGATAAGCCCCGGGGTCCCCAACATGTCCCAGGGTCTCCTGATAAGCTCCGGGGTCACCAACATGTCCCAAGGTCTCCTGATAAGCCCCGGGGTCCCCAACATGTCCCAGGGTCTCCTGATAAGCCCCGGGGTCACCAACATGTCCCAGGGTCTCCTGATAAGCACCGGGGTCCCCAACATGTCCCAGGGTCTCCTGATAAGCCCCGGGGTCCCCAACACATCCCAGGGTCTCCTGATAAGCACCGGGGTCCCCAACATTCCCTGCGGTCTCTAACATACCCCAGAGTCCCCTGATAAGCCCTGGGGTCCCTAGCATGCCACAGGGTCTCCTGATAAGCCCCCCGGGGCCCCTAACACATCCCAGGGTCTCCCGGAGCCCCCAGATATCCAGTAGGGGAAAGTAGCGAGGTCAATGGTGCTGTATAAAACGGACATAAGCCCCCCCCCCCCCCCGCACTCGCTCTGCAGGAGATCGATCCCGTGAGAGAACAGAATAATAAACCCACCGCTACGTCCAGCTCCAGCATCACCGCCGTCTTCACCGCGCCTTCTGCCGTCAGACGCCTCGCCCGAGTGATGGGGACTCTGAAAACGGTTTCTCCCGGATAACACGAGGAGGGGTCGGCTTCCTGCGATCAGAGAAAAAACTACGTCATTTGGGATCACAGAAAACACAAATAATCTCCGGCATCCAGTGCAGCTCCCAGATATCAGAGTCCCAGCACCAGACCAGAGAAGTCGGCACTGCACTCGAAGGCTGGTCTTTGCTCCTATCAGGTTTGGTGGGTGGGGCTGGCAGGCTCCTATAGAAAAAAAAAAAAAAAAAAAAATCACAGCACCGACCTTAAGCATTACATGAAAGAACAAATCCTCGACATCCCTTTAGACGTGCATGCTCCTTCCTGCTGGCCGCTGGGTGCTGCAGACATTAGCCATTCTGTTTGCTGATCATTTGTTTGGTGACACTCGAACATCAGTGTAACCGAACAACCGTCAACTGTTCGGCAGATCGCTCAGCTAAACAGCGGAACCTAGACGTGGGCACTGCGACACACTCATACATTTGCAAACGTGTGCAAACAAAATCCTTTTGTTAGACAGGGTCACCTGCCCTCCCACAGGATTTATCTCCCCGCCTTCCTGACCAGGTTATTTTTTTGCGATACGGCGCTGCGTTACAATTGCGCGGTCATGCAACGCTGAAATTTACGTCCTTTTTATCCCCCCCACATATAGAGCTTTCTTTCGGTGGTATTTGATCGCCTTTTTTATTTTTTAAGAAACAAACCAAAAACATTTTGCAAACAGGTCATGTTTCTCCTTTACTGATGTGCGTAGATGAGGCTGCACTGACTGACAGCACTGCTGGGCACTGATAGGTGGCACTGGTGGGCGGCACCGGTGGGCATTGATAGGTGGCACTGGTGGGCGGCACTGGTGGGCATTGATAGGTGGCACTGGTGGGCACAGGTGGACAGCACTGGTGGGCACTGATAGGTGGCGCTGGTGGGCGGCACTGGTGGGCATTGATAGGTGGCACTGGTGGGCGGCACTGGTGGGCATTGATAGGTGGCACTGGTGGGCACAGGTGGACAGCACTGCTGGGCACTGATAGGTGGCGCTGGTGGGCGGCACTGGTGGGCATTGATAGGTGGCACTGGTGGGCGGCACTGGTGGGCATTGATAGGTGGCACTGGTGGGCACAGGTGGGCGGCACTACTGGGCACTGATGGGTGGCACTGGTGGGCACAGGTGGGCGGCACTGCTGGGCACTGACAGGTGGCACTGGTGGGCGGCACTGGTGGGCACAGGTGGGCGGCACTACTGGGCACTGATGGGTGGCACTGGTGGGCACAGGTGGGCGGCACTGCTGGGCACTAATAGGTGGCACTGGTGGGTGGCACTGGTGGGCATTGATAGGTGGCACTGCTGGGCACTTATAGGTGGCACTGCTGGGCACTGGTGGACGGCACTGGTGGGCACTTATAGGTGGCACTGCTGGGCACTGGTGGGCCTTGATAGGTGGCACTGGTGGGCACAGGTGGGTGGCACTGCTGGGCACTGATAGGTGGCACTGGTGGGCACAGGTGGGTGGCACTGCTGGGCACTGATAGGTGGCACTGGTGGGCACAGGTGGGCGGCACTGCTGGGCACTGATCATCATCGGCAGTACTTTCCTCGCGCTGTGAAAGTGCGAGCAAAGTGCAGCCAATAACCGGCAACTGGATTTCCCAGTGATCTGCGTTGTCATTGGACACGGCTGATCGTGTGGTAAAAGGACGCTGTGATTGGCCTTTTACCACATCACGTGATCAGCTTTGTCCATAGGACACAGTGATCACGGAGATCGCTGGGTGTGCTCCCTCGGGGGTGTGCGGGAAGGTGTGTTCTGAGAGGACGCCATATGACGCCCTCCCAGGACTGGACAACCGCGCTGTAGCCATCATTCAGACATAGTGCGGTTGGCAGGTGGTTAAGGAGGGATGGGCTCCAGGCACACCGGCCCCCAATCCATTCATTGCTATACGTGCTCCGACTTTGCAGACTGTGGAAACGACAGAGTTCGGACCGCAGTATACAGAGGAGCCTTGGCGTGGGCACTGCAGCAAATGTGCGCAAATGAAACCCTCTGCTTCTGACGTACATTGTTAGACAGGATCAGTTTGGTGGTTTTGCAGGCTGGCCGGTAGGTGTTCTGGGAAATCCTTTGCTTGAGACTGCTCAGCTAAAATCTGATCATGCACATCTAAATGGGGTGTCAGGATGTGTTCTTTCACATTAAGCGCAGTACAGGGACTGATGTCAGCTCTGAAAATCTCGCCCCATCCCCCCCCCATGCGGAAGAGCAAAAAAGCAGCAGATGGCAGGGAAAGCCTATAGCTGTGATGGTTATTAGTTGACGCATTTACAAAACGTCTTTAAGGAGACTGGATACCAGGCTTTCTCCCCCAGGATTCCTCCAGAAGTTTCTAGGGGGTTCCATGAGCAATGAGGGGTCTTTTGTTTACCACAAATGTAGAGGGGGTCCTTCCACACTGACCTCCAATGTAAAGGGGTCCCTCTACACTGACCTCCAACGTAGAGGGGTCCCTCTACACTGACCTCCAACGTAGAGGGGTCCTTCTACACTGACCTCCAACGTAGAGGGGTCCCTCTACACTCACCTCCAGTGTAGAGGGGTCCTTCTACACTCTCCTCCAATGTAGAGGGGTCCTTCTACACTGATCACAAACATAAACGGGTCTCTCTACACTCATCTCCAATGTAAAGGGGTCCTTCTACACTGACCTCCAACGTAGAGGGGTCCTTCCACACTGACCTCCAATGTAGAGGGGTCCTTCCACACTGACCTCCAACATAGAGGGGTCCTTCCACACTGACCTCTAACATAGAGGGGTCCTTCCACACTGACCTCCAACATAGAGGGGTCCTTCCACACTGACCTCCAACATAGAGGGGTCCTTCTACACTGACCTCCAACATAGAGGGGTCCTTCTACATTGACCTCCAACATAGAGGGGTCCTTCTACATTGACCTCCAACATAGAGGGGTCCTTCCACACTGACCTCCAACTTAAAGGGGTCCTTCTACACTGACCTCCAACGTAGAGGGTCCTTCTACACTGACCTCCAACTTAAAAGGGTCCTTCTACACTTACCTCCAACATAAAGGGGTCCTTCCACACTGACCTCCAACATAGAGGGGTCCTTCCACACTGACCTCCAACATAGAGGGGTCCTTCCACACTGACCTCCAACATAGAGGGGTCCTTCCACACTGACCTCCAACATAGAGGGGTCCTTCCACACTGACCTCTAACGTAGAGGGGTCCTTCCACACTGACCTCCAACATAGAGGGGTCCTTCTACACTGACCTCTAACATAGAGGGGTCCTTCTACACTGACCTCCAATGTAGAGGGGTCCTTCTACACTGACCTCCAACGTAGAGGGGTCCTTCTACACTGACCTCCAACATAGAGGGGTCCTTCTACACTGACCTCCAACATAGAGGGGTCCTTCTACACTGACCTCCAACGTAGAGGGGTCCTTCTACACTGACCTCCAACATAGAGGGGTCCTTCTACACTGACCTCCAACGTAGAGGGGTCCTTCCACACTGACCTCCAATGTAGAGGGGTCCTTCTACACTGACCTCCAACATAGAGGGGTCCTTCCACACTGACCTCCAACATAAAGGGGTCCTTCTAGGAGTCATAGATAAACCCAAAACACTTCAGATGTCCACCTCCTTCCAAAACAATCCCACAATTATCGGTGGCCAGTGGAAGATTGCATTGCTAAGATCTGTCATTGCGCCATTTTAAATCCCCCCAAACAATTCCACAACATTGGTGATCGTTGTCTTTAACCCCCCACCCCCCCTACGATTGCTCCTCCCCCCCCCCCCGACCTACTATCGCTCCTCCCACCCCCCGACCTACGATCGCTCCCCCGACCTACTATCGCTCCTTCCTCCGCTGCAGCCGGAAGATTTAATGTAAACAGTACTACGGTGTTCACATCGGTAATCACAGCAATCACATGGTACAGAGCCACTCTGATCAGCTCTGTGCTTTCAGCCAATGCCCTCCACTGTCTAAGGACAAAGGAAGCCGTGGCTCTGAGGGTGCGGTGGGCACACGCGTGGACCGGGTACGGGCACTTGCCCCAGTGGTGGCACCATCCAGCCACTGACAACGGCTGGACATGCTTTGAAGGGTTCCATGAGACCCCAAGATTTAGAGGGTCCCCCCGGGGTGAGAAGGTTTTTGTATACAATGGATCCCGATGCCAAACAAGCTGACAAATAAAATGTGTCATTTTGATACATTGTAGGCGGTCGCGTCAATAAAATCCTGGAAGAAAAGTCACCTTTCCATCGCAGTCTAGAATCTGTACTTCCAGGTACGGGACGGGCAGGCTGGGCACGGTGAGGCTGCACTGGCAGAGAGGGGGGACCGAGCGGAGGAGGGACGGCGCAGCTTCCGCGGACGCATCTGACGCATCACCTTTCGCAGGCGCAGTGCTTGGCGTCGGCGAGGAGTCCAGGTTTATGGCTTTCATCTGCAGGTCCAGATTTTCCGGGACGTTTTGCGCATTCTGATCGCCGACCGCGCTCTTCGTCTCCTCCGGGTCGCCCGCGCTCTTCGTCTCCTCCATCTTCTCCGGGTCGCCCGACCTCTTTGCGAATTCTTCATTGAGCGCGGCCCACAGTCCTTCTATCCACGGGTCCACCACCTGCTCCAGGCTGAAGGAAAAAAAAACAAGACAGTCGGCCACTTTAGTCAATCCACAAAAAGCTGATCAATGGGCGCAAAAGGGTTAAATATATTCCTGAATAACCGCGAATTACACGAAGCCGCTTTGTGCGCACCAAACGTCTGCGCAAAGCCAGATATTACCTTGGAAAAGTCACAATAATAGGACTCCAAAGTTCTACGACTTTGGAGCGCACCTTTGATGCAACTTTGGATGGGTGCAACTTGGATTGGCTTTCATTAACCCTCCCCCTCCATAGGATTCCTCCCCCCCCCCCCTTCCAGTTCGGACACTTTCCCCCCCTTCCAGTCCGGACACTTTCCCCCCCTTCCAGTCCGGACACTTTCACCCCCTTCCAGTCCGGACACTTTCACCCCCTTCCAGTCCGGACACTTTCCCCTCCCCCTTCCAGTCCGGACACTTTCCCCTCCCCCTTCCAGTCCGGACACTTTCCCCTCCCCCTTCCAGTCCGGACACTTTCCCCTCCCCCTTCCAGTCCGGACACTTTCACCCCCTTCCAGTCCGGACACTTTCACCCCCTTCCAGTCCGGACACTTTCACCCCCTTCCAGTCCGGACACTTTCACCCCCTTCCAGTCCGGACACTTTCACCCCCTTCCAGTCCGGACACTTTCACCCCCTTCCAGTCCGGACACTTTCACCCCCTTCCAGTCCGGACACTTTCACCCCCTTCCAGTCCGGACACTTTCACCCCCTTCCAGTCCGGACACTTTCACCCCCTTCCAGTCCGGACACTTTCCCCCCCTTCCAGTCCGGACACTTTCACCCCCTTCCAGTCCGGACACATTCTCCCCCTTCCAGTCCGGACACTTTCCCCCCCTTCCAGTCTGGACACTTTCACCCCCTTCCAGTCCGGACACTCCCCCCCCTTCCAGTCCGGACGCTTTCCCCCCTTCCAGTCCGGACGCTTTCCCCCCTTCCAGTCCGGACGCTTTCCCCCCCTTCCAGTCCGGACACTCCCCCCCCCTTCCAGTCCGGACACTTTCACCCCCTTCCAGTCCGGACACTCCCCCCCCTTCCAGTCCGGACACTTTCCCCCCCTTCCAGTCCGGACACTTTCCCCCCCTTCCAGTCCGGACGCTTTCCCCCCCTTCCAGTCCGGACGCTTTCCCCCCCTTCCAGTCCGGACACTTTCCCCCCCTTCCAGTCCGGACACTTTCCCCCCCTTCCAGTCCGGACACTTTCACCCCCTTCCAGTCCGGACACTTTCCCCCCTTCCAGTCCGGACACTTTCCCCCCCTTCCAGTCTGGACACTTTCCCCCCCTTCCAGTCCGGACACTTTCCCCCCCTTCCAGTCCAGACACTTTCCCCCCCTTCCAGTCCGGACACTTCCCCCCCTTCCAGTCCGGACACTTCCCCCCCTTCCAGTCCGGACACTTCCCCCCCTTCCAGTCCGGACACTTCCCCCGCTTCCAGTCCGGACACTTTCACCCCCTTCCAGTCCGGAGCTTTTTTTCGGTGGTATTTGATCGCCTCTGCGATTTTTTATTTTGTGCGCTATAAATAAAAATAAAGACCAACAATTTTGAGAAAAAAACAATATTTTGGACTTTTTGCTATCAACCCCTTGGCGCCAGCGCCTTAAGGGTTTCAGAAGCCGGGAGGCGGGGCGGGGTTTAGGGTCATGTGATCGTGACACGCCATCACAGCGATCACATGATCAGGAAAGGTCCCGATCGAAAGAGGAGATTGGGACCTTTCCATGAGTACCGGACATGTGTGCTGGGAGCGTGCAGGGCGCGCGTTCTCAGCACGTTTTTTTTCTATAAAACGCAAATGTGCGGCCGCTCAGCGTCTAGGCCCAGACACCAGGAGGCTGCACATTTGCGTTCGGCCGGCGCCAAGAGGTTAACCACTTTCCGTCCGGCTCATGTATATAAACGGCCAGACGGTGGCAGTCCAGGGGCGGATTGCCGTTCATAAACGGCGCCCGCATTTTCAGCTTGAGCGTGCTCCCTGGGAGCGCGTGGCACCCCGATCCGATGCCTGCTGTGTCCTCAGCAGAACACCGATCATCGGACAGGACCTGTGTGAGGTCCTGATCGTGTGATCACTGATTGGCCAATCAGTGATCACATGAATGATAGTAAGCAAGGTGTCACTTCCTGACATCATTGCTTACTACGTGTGAAATCTGTGAACAATCACAGAGATCACATGGTACAGAGCCATTCACAGCAGCCTTGTACCATGTGACAAGCTGTGACCAATCACAGCTCTCACAGTATTTCTCAATGGCTGCAAGAATGCAGACAGAGAGAAAGAGATAACTGAATACATTTTGGCCAAGATTTATGAAGAAAGATTATTTATTTGCAAAATGTTATAAGAAAAATATTTTTTTTCAAAATTATTCGACTCACCCAACAGGATCATCCATGTGTCAAGGGCCCCTAACAATAAATTATTCCACCCACCTGCTAGAATAATCCCTGTGCTAAGGGCCCCTAATAAATGATTCCACTTGCCCAATAGGGTCATCCACCTCAGGAGCCCCCTAATTATAAAGGATTCCTCTCACCCAATAGGGTCATCCACCTCAGGAGCCCCTAATTATAAATGACTCCTCTCACCCAATAGGGTCATCCACCTCAGGAGCCCCCAAATTATAAATGACTCCTCTCACCCAATAGGGTCATCCACCTCAGGAGCCCCTAATTATAAAGGATTCCTCTCGTCCAATAGGGTCATCTACCTCAGGAGCCCCCTAATTATAAATGACTCCTCTCACCCAATAGGGTCATACACCTCAGGAGCCCCCTAATTATAAATGACTCCTCTCACCCAATAGGGTCATCCACCTCAGGAGCCCCCTAATTATAAATGATTCCTCTCACCCAATAGGGTCATCCACCTCAGGAGCCCCCAAATTATAAATGACTCCTCTCACCCAATAGGGTCATCCACCTCAGGAGCCCCCAAATTATAAAGGATTCCTCTCACCCAATAGGGTCATCCACCTCAGGAGCCCCCTAATTATAAAGGACTCCTCTCACCCAATAGGGTCATCCACCTCAGGAGCCCCCTAATTATAAAGGATTCCTCTCGTCCAATAGGGTCATCCACCTCAGGAGCCCCCTAATTATAAATTACTCCTCTCACCCAATAGGGTCATCCACCTCAGGAGCCCCCTAATTATAAATGATTCCTCTCGCCCAATAGGGTCATCCACCTCAGGAGCCCCCTAATTATAAAGGATTCCTCTCACTCAATAGGATCATTCACTTCAGGAGCCCCCTAATTATAAATGATTCCTCTCACCCAATAGGGTCATCCACCTCAGGAGCCCCCTAATTATAAATGACTCCTCTCACCCAATAGGGTCATCCACCTCAGGAGCCCCCTAATTATAAAGGATTCCTCTCGTCCAATAGGGTCATCCACCTCAGGAGCCCCCCAATTATAAAGGACTCCTCTCACCCAATAGGGTCATTCACTTCAGGAGCCCCCTAATTATAAAGGATTCCTCTCACCCAATAGGATCCTCCACGTCAGGGCCCCTTCTAATTAGGAACCCACTCACCCAGTAGAATCATCGGCATATCCGGTGTCGTAGAAGTGTTTTGCGCCAAGTTCTTGGAGTCTTCTGTCCACAATTTTTCCACCGTTGCAAAAGAAGGTAAATTCAGAGTCTCCGAGAGCTGCAAAGCAGGAAAATAAACCAAAATGTGGCTTCACCAGAAGACCTGAACCTAGCGCTGGACTTTCCGTCCATTGAAATAAATCAGACGGGCAAACATTACGACATACATTTCTAAAAATGTTCAAATTCACTTTGATTCCATTACCTGAATGGTTATACTTCCTCGTTGGGTTCCATGCCTTACTCTACAGAAGCCATGGTTTCCATAGCCTGGTTTCCACACAGTACTCTGATGATGGCCAACAAGCCTGGTTTCCATATGTTGCACTGATGATGGCCAACAAGCCTGGTTTCCATACACTATTCTGATGATGGCCAACAAGCCTGGTTTCCACACAGTACTCTGATGATGGCCAACAAGCCTGGTTTCCACACAGTACTCTGATGATGGCCAACAAGCCTGGTTTCCACACAGTACTCTGATGATGGCCAACAAGCCTGGTTTCCACACAGTACTCTGATGATGGCCAACAAGCCTGGTTTCCACACAGTACTCTGATGATGGCCAACAAGCCTGGTTTCCACACAGTACTCTGATGATGGCCAACAAGCCTGGTTTCCACACAGTACTCTGATGATGGCCAACAAGCCTGGTTTCCACACAGTACTCTGATGATGGCCAACAAGCCTGGTTTCCACACAGTACTCTGATGATGGCCAACAAGCCTAGTTTCCACACAGTAATCGGATTATGGCCAACAAGGCTGGTTTCCATACACTGCACTGATGAGGGCCAACAAGCCAGAAACAGGTGTGTGCAGCAGTCGGTATAAAAGGCTTGATGAGGCTATATTTGCACCCCACCCCAGCCATTCTCAATGTGTATTTGGCTGACGGGATGCATTGGCAATGATTTTCGGGGCTCCACCCACTGTCCTAATCCTTAGGTTTTTGGAAATCTAATGAAATGCAACCTGTGAATATCTTCTGTTCTAAGAAGGCTTTACTGTTCTACGTACTGATTGGGTTGGAAGACTTTTTGATTCCTTTAGTCTTTTCTCACCAATACCTGTATAGTTATACCATCTTATTGGGTTCCATGCCTAACTCCATAGAAGCCATGGTTTCCATACACTGTACTGGTGGGGGCCAACAATCCTGGTTTCCACACACTGCACTGATGATGGCCAACAAGTCATAGTTTCCATACTCTGCACTGATGATGGCCAACAAGTCATAGTTTCCATACTCTGCACTGATGATGGCCAACAAGTCATAGTTTCCATACGCTGCACTGATGATGGCCAACAAGCCTGGTTTCTATATGTTGCACTGATGATGGCCAACAAGCCTGATTTCCATACACTACTCTGATGAAGGCCAACAAGCCTGGTTTCCAAACAGTACTCTGATGATGGTCAACAAGCCTGGTTTCCACACAGTACGCTGATGATGGCCAACAAGCCTGGTTTCCACACAGTACGCTGATGATGGCCAACAAGCCTGGTTTCCACAGTACGCTGATGATGGTCAACAAGCCTGGTTTCCACACAGTACTCTGATAACGGTCAACAAGGCTAGTTTCCACACAGTATGCTGATGATGGTCAACAAGCCTGGTTTCCACACAGTACGCTGATGATGGCCAACAAGGCTAGTTTCCACACAGTACTCTGATAACGGTCAACAAGGCTAGTTTCCACACAGTATGCTGATGATGGCCAACAAGCCTGGTTTCCAGACAGTACGCTGATGATGGCCAACAAGCCTGGTTTCCACACAGTACTCTGATAATGGCCAACAAGCCTGGTTTCCATACGATGCACTGATGATGGCCAACAAGCCTGGTTTCCACAGAGTACTCTGATGATGGCCAACAAGGCTGGTTTTCATACCCTGCAGTGATGATGGTTAACAAGCCATGGTCTCCATAAACTGCACTGCTGATGGCAAACAAGCCTGGTCTACATACGCTGCACTGATGATGGTCAACAAGCCTGATTTTCATACACTGCACTGATGATAGGCAACAAGCCATGGTGCCTGGGCAAGGGTGGTGACATCCCCTTCCCTCCCATGGTGCCTGGGCAAGGGTGGTGACATCCCCTTCCCTCCCATGGTGTCTAGGCAAGGGTGGTGACATCCCCTTCCCTCCCATGGTGTCCAGGCAAGGGTGGCGACATCCCCTTCCCTCCCATGGTGTCCAGGCAAGGGTGGCGACATCCCCTTCCCTCCCATGGTGTCTAGGCAAGGGTGGCGACATCCCCTTCCCTCCCATGGTGTCTGGGCAAGGGTGGTGACATCCCCTTCCCTCCCATGGTGTCCGGGCAAGGGTGGTGACATCCCCTTCCCTCCCATGGTGCCTGGGCAAGGGTGGTGACATCCCCTTCCCTCCCATGGTGCCTGGGCAAGGGTGGTGACATCCCCTTCCCTCCCATGGTGCCTGGGCAAGGGTGGTGACATCCCCTTCCCTCCCATGGTGCCTGGGCAAGGGTGGTGACATCCCCTTCCCTCCCATGGTGCCTGGGCAAGGGTGGTGACATCCCCTTCCCTCCCATGGTGCCTGGGCAAGGGTGGTGACATCCCCTTCCCTCCCATGGTGCCTGGGCAAGGGTGGTGACATCCCCTTCCCTCCCATGGTGCCTGGGCAAGGGTGGCGACATCTCCTTCCTTACCATGGTGCCTAGGCAAGGGTGGTGACATCCCCTTCCCTCCCATGGTGCCTGGGCAAGGGTGGCGACATCTCCTTCCTTACCATGGTGCCTAGGCAAGGGTGGTGACATCCCCTTCCCTCCCATGGTGCCTGGGCAAAGGTGGCGATTTTGATGAATGTTCAGTAGTCCAAATATCGACCTG
Source organism: Staurois parvus (assembly GCF_062004578.1). Classification (NCBI taxonomy): domain Eukaryota; kingdom Metazoa; phylum Chordata; class Amphibia; order Anura; family Ranidae; genus Staurois; species Staurois parvus. Next base: position 25,327 of record NW_028320254.1, read on the forward strand.
CACTGTCTTCTTATGAGGTTTCGGCTACTCGGCATTCCTGGGGATTTTGCTGCCAGCGGGATGACGTCACCTCCTGCACTATGGAAGTTGGGAGAAGGGTGAAAATATTATCAATTTTTCCACCCACAGGTAGTTGTATGCAATGTTTTAGGTAGCAGGACCCCCGTATATAAGGTGACTTTGCCGTGAGGTGGAAGTTTGGCTGCAGACAGTTGTCCACAGGCTGCCAACAAGACCAAAACCATCCCATCAGGCATCCCATTGGGTGCTGACAGGGGTAGAGAGCAGAGTAACAGAGATTTGCTGTTTCTTTTGCCCAGTCACAGGTTGGAGGAGGGATAAGACCTGTAAGCCCTACTGAACTGCAACAGAGATAGATCAGGTCTCCTGTCTGCTCAGACAGGGCTGTACTGTAAGGCAGAGCTATGTAAATCTCAGAACTGGATGGACAGGGATACAAATCCTTCGGCAGGTAAAGCAGCTGCCGCGGACACACAAGTTTTCATACGGTCAGATGTCGTGTGTGGGACACTTACCCAATAATCCATATCGCAGCTGGGCCAAGTAGTCCGCCGGGAGTTCTTTGTATTGGATTTCTCTCACAAATTTTGCTGCGGGTTCCGGGGGTTCTCCGCTTCCCGTAGTGGAGATCACGATGACTACAGGATCTCTCTCCTCCTCCAGGCAGAACTGAAATACAAAATGTAAGAGGTGCTCAATAGGATCTCCATACATGATAAAGTCCTACATGACCAAACTAGAATAGTGGGGAGGGGTCCAGGGGCGGAATGACCATTCGAGAACTCGGGCAGTGCCCGAGGGCCTGGGGTCAGTAGGGGGCCCCATGAGATGCCCCTAATACCTTTTATAGGCTTTTTTGGGTGTAGTTTGAGTGTGGGCAAGGACACAGGGGTCCCATGATACCTCTATTGCCCGGGGCCCCATGAGTTGTCAGTCCGCTCCCTGGAGGGGTCCTTAGATATCAGATGATGGACATGTTCAGCCAACAATCCACATTTATATGGAATCGGTTTATAGGGGAACTGCAAACACATCACACCTAATAATGTAGAGCAGCCATTCCCAGACAGGGTTCCATGAACTCTAGGGTTCCTCCAGAGGCTTCTAGGGGTTCCTCCAGAGGCTTCTAGGGGTTCCTCCAGAGGCTTCTAGGGGTTCCTTCAGCTGTGGCTTGATGACCTCCAATTTGATGGTGCCACCACCACTTGGCAGAGCCAGCTGCATGACACCGAGGATCTTTTTTAGCTGTCTGTGAGGGGGTATTCTTCCCACTGACCCCCAATGTAAGGGACATTCTTCCCACTGACCCACCAATGTAAGGGACATTCTTCCCACTGACCCCCAATGTAAGGGACATTCTTCCCACTGACCCACCAATGTAAGGGACATTCTTCCCACTGACCACCAATGTAAGGGACATTCTTCCCACTGATCACCAATGTAAGGGACATTCTTCCCACTGACCCCCAATGTAAGGGACATTCTTCCCACTGACCCCCAATGTAAGGGACATTCTTCCCACTGACCACCAATGTAAGGGACATTCTTCCCACTGACCCCCAATGTAAGGGACATTCTTCCCACTGACCCCCCAATGTAAGGGACATTCTTCCCACTGACCCCCAATGTAAGGGACATTCTTCCCACTGACCACCAATGTAAGGGACATTCTTCCCACTGATCCCCCCCAATGTAAGGGACATTCTTCCCACTGACCCCCCAATGTAAGGGACATTCTTCCCACTGACCACCAATGTAAGGGACATTCTTCCCACTGACCCCCAATGTAAGGGACATTCTTCCCACTGACCCCCAATGTAAGGGACATTCTTCCCACTGACCCCCAATGTAAGGGACATTCTTCCCACTGACCCCCAATGTAAGGGACATTCTTCCCACTGACCCCCCAATGTAAGGGACATTCTTCCCACTGACCCCCCAATGTAAGGGACATTCTTCCCACTGACCCCCCAATGTAAGGGACATTCTTCCCACTGACCCCCAATGTAAGGGACATTCTTCCCACTGACCCCCAATGTAAGGGACATTCTTCCCACTGACCCCCAATGTAAGGGACATTCTTCCCACTGACCCCCAATGTAAGGGACATTCTTCCCACCGACCCCCAATGTAAGGGACATTCTTCCCACTGACCCCCAATGTAAGGGACATTCTTCCCACTGACCCCCAATGTAAGGAACATTCTTCCCACTGACCACAGAGGGGGAGTAGAGTGCAGCCCATGCCATCAAATCCTTACAATGACTCAGGGACTGATCTGAGGACTAATCAGGATTGCAAAACCCACCAATAAAAATCAGAAAGGGGGTAATGTTGGGTAAATCCAATACTGGAAGACCTGCAAGTAAAACCAGCGGTGCAGTGACCTCCCCTCCCCCACACACCATTTTTGGTGACTATTTTTGGAGTCCCAAATTCCACATGGACATCTGAGACATCGAAACGACCCGACATACCAGCAGCTGAGATGGAGCTCTTCAGTTGTTCTTCATGTTGTACTTCTCAGCACTTTTCTCTGCTGTTAGAAACCACGGGGGCCCCACACAGCCAACCTCACAGCCCCCCCCCCCCATTCTCACCTGCCCATTGTACAGCGCCACAGACTATGCAGGAGTTATGAGAACAGGGGGCCCACAGTGCAGCACCCCAGACCAGCGGGACAGAACACGGGAGTCGGAACTACGACCGGCCCACACACATGGGGGGGACACACACACACGGGGGACACACACGGGGGACACACACCACACGGGGGACACACACACACGGGGGACACACACGGGGGACACACACCACACGGGGGGGACACACACACGGGGGACACACACCACACGGGGGACACACACCACACGGGGGACACACACCACACGGGGGACACACACGGGGGGGGGGGGGGGGGGACGGCTCACCTTCTCCAGGTCTTGTAAGGAGAAGACATTGGCGAGGAAGCCATGCTGCTCGGCCTGCTGGGCGATTTCCTCGGCGATAGCCTGCGCCTGTCCCTTCTGCGTCCCGTACAGCAACAGGAACCTCTTCTTACGCATGGCGGAGCTCCACCTGTGCAGGAGGAAAGGAGAGGAAAAGCATTAGAATCCCCCCTACAGCGCCCCCTTCAGTCTTACACCAGAGGAAGCCTTCCCCCCTCCTCTGGAAGACGCCTTCCCCCCTCCCTCTGGAAGACGCCTTCCCCCCTCCCTCTGGAAGACGCCTTCCCCCCTCCCTCTGGAAGACGCCTCACCCCTCCTCTGGAAGACGCCTCCCCCCCTCCCTCTGGAAGACGCCTTACCCCCTCCTCTGGAAGACGCCTCCCCCCTCCTCTGGAAGACGCCTTCCCCTTCAGTCTGGAAGACGCCTTCCCCCCTCCCTCTGGAAGACGCCTTCCCCCCTCCTCTGGAAGACGCCTTCCCCCCTCCTCTGGATGACGCCTTCCCCCCTTATCTGGAAGACGCCTTCCCCCCTTATCTGGAAGACGCCTCCCCCCTCCTCTGGAAGACGCCTTCCCCCCTTATCTGGAAGACGCCTCCCCCTTCCTCTGGAAGACGCCTCCCCCCTCCTCTGGAAGACGCCTTCCCCCCTCATCTGGAAGACGCCTTCCCCCCTTATCTGGAAGACGCCTTCCCCCTTCCTCTGGAAGACGCCTCCCCCTTCCTCTGGAAGACGCCTTCCCCCCTCCTCTGGAAGACGCCTTCCTCCCTCCTCTGGAAGATGCCTTCCCCCCTCCTCTGGAAGACGCCTCCTCCTTCCTCTGGAAGACGCCTCCCCCTTCCTCTGGAAGTCACCTCCCCCCTCCTCTGGAAGACGCCTTCCCCTTCCTCTGGAAGACCCCTTCCCCCCTCCTCTGAAAGGCGCCTCCCCCTTCCTCTGATCTACACAATACCGTCTTGGCTGAGCTGTCCGTGTAGCAATGTTCGGCAGAGGAGCTCAGCTCTGATTTGATGCCTCACCCCTGAGGACTTCAGGCGGCACCCCAGTTGAGAATGGCTGGCAGAGAGTTTGGCCAGCTTTAGACTGACACCACACTATACAATCTGATTGTACAATCTCCTTCAGATCCACCACTGACTATGTAACGCAAAGGCCTGTGTGATTGGATTGTACAATCAAGTTGTAGAGGTAATGGCCAATGGAAAAAGGGGTGATGGGGAATCTCGCCGTTCCTGCCTCCCCCTTTTACAGCTTTACTGGAGCCTCCCCACACCCATCCCGGCCTCACTATTGGATGTTGGAGCTTGTGGGGGAGGGCGGGGGGGGGTACACTTTTCCTGAAAGCTTTCAAAGATTTGTACCCTTTGTGGGACCACTAGTGGGGTTTTTTTGTATTCACCTCCCCCCCCCAGGTAGCGTACATGTCTACAAGAGTCGCACCCTTGCCGGGGGATAAGATCTTGCAGCTTAGGAACCCCTCAGAATCCCAGATTTATGCCAGGGTTGGGGATGCCACAATCTGACTGGGTGGCCAACATGGCCGGGCCAAGGCCGAGGGGTCGGCAAGGGGGAACCAACATGGCCAGGCCTGGGCCGAGGAGTTAGTAAATGAGAAACTGCCATGGCCGGGTGCAGGCCGAAGAGTTGGCAGAAGAAGAACCGTCATAGCCAGGCCTGGGCTGAAGGGTTGGCAGATAAGGAACCGCCTTGGCTGGGTCCAGGCCGAGTGGTTGGCAGAAGAGGAACCACCATGGCCAGGCCTGGGCCAAAGGGTTGGCAGAAGAGGAACCGCCATGGCCAAGCCTGGGCCAAAGGGTTGGCAGAAGAGGAACCGCCATGGCCAAGCCTGGGCCAAAGGGTTGGCAGAAGAGGAACCGCCATGGCCAAGCCTGGGCCAAAGGGTTGGCAGAAGAGGAACCGCCATGGCCAAGCCTGGGCCAAAGGGTTGGCAGAAGAGGAACCGCCATGGCCAAGCCTGGGCCAAAGGGTTGGCAGAAGAGGAACCGCCATGGCCAAGCCTGGGCCAAAGGGTTGGCAGAAGAGGAACCGCCATGGCCAAGCCTGGGCCAAAGGGTTGGCAGAAGAGGAACCGCCATGGCCAAGCCTGGGCCAAAGGGTTGGCAGAAGAGGAACCGCCATGGCCAAGCCTGGGCCAAAGGGTTGGCAGAAGAGGAACCGCCATGGCCAAGCCTGGGCCAAAGGGTTGGCAGAAGAGGAACCGCCATGGCCAAGCCTGGGCCAAAGGGTTGGCAGAAGAGGAACTGCCATGGCCATACCTGGGCCGAAGGGTGGGCAGAAGAGGAACTGCCATGGCCAAGCCTGGGCCAAAGGGTTGGCAGAAGAGGAATTGCCATGGCCAAGCCTGGGCCAAAGGGTTGGCAGAAGAGGAACCGCCATGGCCATACCTGGGCCAAAGAGCTGGCAGAAGAGGAACCGCCATGGCCAGGCCAGGTCCGAAGGGTTGGCAGAAGAGGAATCGCCATGGTTAGAACTGGACCGAAGGGTTGGCAGAAGAGAAAAGGCTATGGCCAGACCTGGACCAAACGGTTGGCAAAAAAGGATCCACCCTATCCGGGCATGGGCCAAAGGGTTGGCAGAAGAGGAACCGCCATGGCCAGACCTGGACCGAAGGGTTGGCAGTCTTGGCTGATTCAGCAGGAGGGGAACGGCAGGACCTGCAACCTATACAGCTGAAGGGTTAACACCTCATGGGGGGAGGGGGGAGGGCCCTTTGGCCTTTTTATCTTGGGTGCTCAAGGACCCTGACCTGGCCCTGGGGTCCCTCAGTACAAACAAAAGGGGGAGGGGCTTTTAGGCTGCACATCAGTCGTTGCGACTCTGCCTGCAGTTCCAAATCGCGTGGCAATCACTGCGCAACGTGCGTTTGGATCCCATTATCCTTCACCATCCCCCCGAACACGATGCGATTGCTGCGCGGCAAACGGCGCCTTTACAAATTCGCCCCAAAAAGGCGCAGGAGCTCAGGGCGGGCCGTGCAAGCGAACGGGCGCCACGTGCGCGTCACTCGGAATCGCGTGCAAATCGCTCAGGCCCTCTGCGCATCCAGCAATTTGGGATCATGGGCGAAATAGCCGCCATTCTGCCCGCGATCCCAAATGGCACTGCAACGCTGTCAAAACGCAGCACGTGTGGTCGGGTGCCGTTCGATTTCAATGCCGCGGTGCGGTTCCGCCGCGATAGATCGCTACGCAATTGCGGCAAAACCGCATCCAGCGAAGCTCGTGGCCCACAAGAAACTCCTGATCCTATTCGGGAGACAAGCTTCACGCCATGCGATTTATCACACGACAGGACTGCGCCGAATACGTGCGCCGCGTTACGACAGCATTTGGGATCGTAGCGCCGATTCCGCCCGCGTTGCGTTTGATGCGTTTCTGATGCGTTTTTTTTTTTTTACATTTTTCTTGTTGCTAGGCAGATTTTAAATGCAAAACGCATCAAAAGCGCAAAAGTCTATAGAACCAAAAAATGCAATGCGTTTGAAAAAGTCCCCGACCCTTTCCAAAAAAATGCAGCGTGGTGAAAACGCGGAGGCGTGAACACGCCCCCGTAGGAAATCGCGTTAAATGGATGTGAACCCGCCCCCGTAGGAAATCGCGGTAAATGGATTGCGGTGCGTTTCCACAAAACGCAACGGAAAACGCATACGTGTGAACCTGGGGTGAGAGCACCAAGCGTCGCGCAATTTTTAATGCCGTTTTGCCGTGCGATTTTTGAATGCATGCGCCCAAACGCGCGCTTTGCAGCAGTTACGCCTGCGATTCCAGATTACCGAGTGCGGATGGGGCCTCGCGTTTTGTCACGCCGCGTTCGGGGCGCCGTGGACGTGTGCGGCGCAATGATTTGGAATGGCGGCGATTCTGCCCGCGATTCCGAATCGGCCATATTGCGGGCTGGCAGAAGACGGGCGGCGCAGGCTCATAGCGAACTTTAGAATTTATAAACGTCTCAACGGCGAAACCGCACGCCGACCAACCGCACAGCAGTTTGCGCAGCGCTGTACAATATAAAGGGACGCAGAAGGAGGAGGAGGGCCTTGGCCATGGAGCTTACAATCTAAAAATCAGAGGACTCACCTCCACCACGGACAGGACGTCTTACGTAACCGGCAACCAATCTGCAGGAAATACCAACCCAGCACATGCTGCACTCCAGAGGGGGAGGAGCCAGCATGACATCCTGATCA
>NW_028320254.1:37500-48573 GCF_062004578.1 Staurois parvus
TTCATGAGTCCCGCCCACCTTCATGTGTTCCGCCCACCATCATGTGTACCCTGCCATCCTGCATGTATCCCCACCCACCTTCATGAGTCCCGCCCACCTTCATGTGTTCCGCCCACCATCATGTGTACCCCGCCATCCTGCATGTATCCCCACCCATCTTTCATGTGTTCCCACCCACCTTTCATGTGTCCCGCCCACCTTCGTGTGTCCCCCGCCATCCTGCATGTATCCCCACCCACCTTTCATGTATCCCCACCCACCTTTCATGTGTCCCGCCCACCATCATGTGTACCCCGCCATCCTGCATGTATCCCCACCCACCTTTCATGTGTCTCTGCCCATCTTCATATGTACCCCGCCCACCTTCATGTGTCCCCACCTACTTCCTACTTAACTTTTCTGACATGTCACACCTAGGCTGAGATGATGTCATCAGTCTGCTGCAGGCAGGAGGAAGCATTTCCTCAGTCTCCCCTCCCCCAGTGATCAGACTGTACATTTTAACAGCTTTTCCTTTTTTTAAATTAAAATAAAAAAATTTTTTGGGGGGGGGGCTTTTCCTTTTTTTAAATTAAAATAAAAAAATTTTTTGGGGGGCTTTTCATCTTTTATTTTTAATTTATTAAACTTAAATTTGTTCTATTTTTTTTAAGGGGGTTTTGCATTTCTTAAACTTTATTTTTTTCTATTTGTTTTGGGGGGGGGGGGTTTCATTTTTAATTTAAACTTTTTTTTTATTTTTTGGAGGGGGGTTTCATTTTTTAGTTATTAAACTTACATTTTTTTTGGGGGGGGGGCTTTTCCTTTTCTACATTCAAAATTACATTTTTTTTGGGGGGGCTTTTCATCTTTTATTTTTAATTTATCAAACTTACATTTTTCTAATTTTGGAGGGGGTTTTCACTTTGTATTTCTTAAACTTTAATTTTTTTTAAATAATTGTTTTTTTAGGGGGGGGGGCTTTCATTTTTTTAAAATCAAAATTGTATTTTGTTTTGGGGGGGGGGGGGGAGGATTTTTCATTTCTTTAATTATTTTTCATATTTTATTTAAAATTTATAAACTAATTTTTTTTTATTTTTTTTTTTGGGGGGGGGGGTCATTTTATATTTATGAAACGATTTGGGGGCCTTTTCATATGGGGGGGGCCTTTTCATTTTTCATTGCTTTAATTTCTTTTCCCACCTTGCGGGGGCTGATACGTGATGTCACGTCGGGGGCAGGGAAGGGGTTACGGGAATATTGCCCCTGAAGATGGCGTCTCACCCCAGCACCCGCTGCAGCCACCCGGACAGGCGGGAGGATCCGAGGTTCAGCTCCTGCAGGGATTTCAGCTGTGCGAGGAGCGCGGCGAATCTCCTGGTGGCGTCCTCCATGTCGGGGGTGGGGCGGCGGAGGTCGACGTTGCTGTACGGCAGTTGGAGGCTGCGCAGGGCGTGGAATCTCGCCATGGCGGGCAGGACGGCGTTGAGACCCTCCAGGCCGAGGTTGTTGAAGCTGAGGTCGATCTGGCGCACCCCCGCCGGTTCCAGGAGTTCCAGCAGCGCCACCGTCCTCCGCAGGGACAGCTCCTTGGCCCGCAGGTCACGGCACCGCAGACGTAGGGGCCCGTGGACGCTGGCCTGGAGCGCCTCCCGCAGGACGGAGAAAGATGTGCTGTTCACGTAGAGGTCCACCCGCACTTCCACCACGCACGCGGAGTCCGGGGGGTCGGGCGGGACCGGCGCGGAGTTTCCGTCTCCCCGCCTCCTCTTCGCCGCTTGGGTGGCTTCGCTGCGGCGCCTCTTGGAGAGCTCGATGCATGCCTTGGCCAGGGTCACCGTGCGTGACAATGCGCTCATCGCGTCAGGGCCTTGTTCCAAGATGGCGGTGCGGGCGCCCGTCATGTCGAGGAGACGCAAGCGATGCCCCTGCGCAACAAGAGCGAAAGGTTAGTGTGCGTGCCCAACGGACATCAACTGCAAAACATAAACCCATATCAGTTATGAGTGGAGTGGCCCTTTAAGGTCCTTTCATTAAGTGTATTGGCCCTTTAAGGCCCTGCCATTGAGTGGAGTGGCCCTTTAAGGTCCTTCCATTGAGTGGAGTGGCCCTTTAAGGTCCTTCCATTGAGTGTATTGGCCCTTTAAGGTCCTTCCATTGAGTGGAGTGGCCCTTTAAGGTCCTTCCATTGAGTGGAGTGGCCCTTTAAGGTCCTTCCATTGAGTGGAGTGGCCCTTTAAGGTCCTTCCATTGAGTGGAGTGGCCCTTTAAGGTCATGCCATGGAGTGGAATGGCCCTTTAAGGTCCTGCCATGGAGTGGAATGGCCCTTTATGGGTCCTGCCATTGAGTGGAGTGGCCCTTTAAGCTCCTGCCATTGAGTGGAATGGCCCTTTAAGCTCCTGCCATTGAGTGGAATGGCCTTTTAAGCTCCTGCCATTGAGTGGAATGGCCCTTTAAGGTCCTGCCATTGAGTGGAATGGCCCTTTAAGGTCCTGCCATTGAGTGGAATGGCCTTTTAAGCTCCTGCCATTGAGTGGAATGGCCCTTTAAGGTCCTGCCATTGAGTGGAATGGCCCTTTAAGGTCCTGCCATTGAGTGGAATGGCCCTTTAAGGTCCTGCCATTGAGTGGGAATGGCCTTTAAGGTCCTGTTATTGAGTGGAATGGCCCTTTAAGGTCCTTCCATTGAGTGGAATGGCCCTTTAAGGTCCTGTTATTGAGTGGAATGGCCCTTTAAGGTCCTTCCATTGAGTGGAATTGCCCTTTAAGGTCCTTCCATTGAGTGGAGTGGCCCTTTAAGCTCCTTCCATTGAGTGGAGTGGAATGGCCCTTTAAGGTCCTGCCATTGAGTGGAGTGGCCCTTTAAGGTCTTCCATTACAGGGAACTTCACCTTTTTTATTGAAAAAGAGGCATCTCCACCCGAGACCTCCTAAGCCTCTACAGAGGATGTAAGTCGCCATTGTGAAATGATTCTGAAAATACAAGTTCCCTGGCTGTCATGCTGATCCAATGGTTTCGGGCAACTGCCATTTCTTTCTTGTCTATTGAGGGACACGCCCATTTTTAGACCATAGGGTTATGCTGCCACCTACAGGAGGACTGGACACTGACAATGAGAATAGGCCAACCTCCAGTGTAACCCCCAACATCGGTGTCAGTAAGTGCAATAATGACCCCCAACATTGGTATGAGTACTATTACCCCCCCCCCCACTCTTGAAATCCCCCCCCCCCCATTGCACTGGGGGTTGTGACAGTGAAGGGTAACCCACCATCCCCCCCAATGGGAATCCCTCACCCATCACACGGTCATGCACCGCTCTCTCTCAGCAGGCTGGGATTTTGCTTGTACTATGGGCGGAGATACAGTAACTCCACCCACAGTAACTCCACCCACAGTAGTCTCTCTCATTCAGTACCCAGAAAACACAGAATGTTCCAGCGCCCGACCCCCTACTGCCCCCCTTAGATTGCCCCGTTGCCCGAGGGCTGCGTGTTGGGCACCAGCAACCTAGAGGATCAGCCTGTAGTTCCCGGCTTACCTCTCCACCCCAAAGCGGGAAGCATTTGTACCCCCTCCATCCTCTACTTCAGTACTTGTTCCACATTTGGGACCTTCTTGACCCTCCAGCTGTAGGATTTGAGGCCGGTGGTTCACTCACCCTTCTGCCTAAAGGTGCGCCCCCACTTCTACAAGTGGGGGGCTGTCTGTTCATCTCCATGTGGCTTTGGGCGGTGTGCCTTCTACACTCCCTCTCTATAGTTCCCTCAAGAACCCTTGAGTCAGGTTCCCCTCCATCAGCCATTCATTGTTGTTTGAGTGTAGCGACCTACCTACAAGGTACCTACAAGTCTCTTCCAAGGCCATTCCGGGTCCTCACACAGACTCCGGCTCCTTCTTCCAGCACCATTCTCTATATCTTTAGACACTGCAGAGCCCTTTCTGGTACCATTTAGCCTTCCCATTCTGTTGGGGGAACTTCAGACCTTCAAGGTTGTCCTGGGCCAGTCCCTACTGTTCCCTGTCCTGATGAGAACCTGCATTATCTAGTCTATTTGTCCTTTGCAGGCCTTGTGTTGTCCCACTTGTTTGGTGGATTGTTGGTGGTCTCTCTGCCTTAGCTGGGTTGGACTCAAGGTCCTTCAAGAAACATCTTGTGGATTGTTGGTGGTCTCTCTCTGCCTTCGCTGGATTGGGCTCAAGGTCCTTTAGGAGCATCCTGTAGATTGTTGGTGGTCTCTCTCTGCCTTAGCTGGGTTGGGCTCAAGGTCCTTCAAGAAACATCTTGTGGATTGCTGGTGGTCTCTCTCTGCCTTAGCTGGGTTGGGCTCAAGGCCCTTCAAGAAGCATCCTGTGGATTGTTGGTGGTCTCTCTGCCATAGCTGGGTTAGGCTCAAGGTCCTTCAAGAAGCATCCTGTGGATTGCTGGTGGTCTGTCTCTGCCATAGCTGGGTTAGGCTCAAGGTCCTTTAAGAAGCATCCTGTGGATTCTTGGTGGTTTCTCTGCCTTAGCTGGGTTGGGCTTATGGTCCTTCTAGAAGCACCTTATGGATTCTTGGTGGTCTCTCTGCCTTAGCTGGATTGGGCTCAAAGTCCTTCAAGAAGCATCCTGTGGATTGCTGGTGGTCTCTCTGCCTTAGCTGAGTTGGGCCTAAGGTCCTTCAAGAAACATCCTGTGGATTGTTGGTGGTCTCTCTGCCTTAGCTGAGTTGGGCTCAAGGTCCTTCAAGAAGCATCCTGTGGATTGCTGGTGGTCTGTCTCTGCCTTAGGTGGGTTGGGCTCAAGGTCCTTCAAGAAGCATCTTATGGATTCTTGGTGGTCTCTCTGCCTTAGCTGGGTTGGGCCTAAGGTCGTTTAAGAAGCATCCTGTGGATTCTTGGTGGTTTCTCTGCCTTACCTGGGTTGGGCTCAAGGTCCTTCAAGAAGCATCATGTTGATTCTTGGTGGTCTATCTCTGCCTCAGCTGGGTTGAGCTCAAGGTCCTCCAAGAAGCATCCTGTGGATTCTTGGTGGTTTCTCTGCCTTACCTGGGTTGGGCTCAAGGTCCTTCAAGAAGCATCATGTTGATTGTTGGTGGTCTATCTCTGCCTCAGCTGGGTTGAGCTCAAGGTCCTCCAAGAAGCATCCCGTGGATTCTTGGTGGTCTATCTCTGCCTCAGCTGGGTTGGGCTCAAGATCCTTCTAGAAGCATCCTGTGGATTCTTGGTGGTCTATCTCTGCCTCAGCTGGGTTGGGCTCAAGGTCCTTCTAGAAGCATCCTGTGGATTCTTGGTGGTCTATCTCTGCCTCAGCTGGGTTGGGCTCAAGGTCCTTCTAGAAGCATCCTGTGCATTCTTGGTGGCCTATCTCTGCCTCAGATGGGTTGAGCTCAAAGTCCTTGAAGAAGCATCCTGTGGATTGTTGGTGATCGCTCTGACTTAGCTGGGTTGGGCTCAAGGTCCTTCAAGATGCATCCTGTGAATTGTTGGTGGTCTATCTCTGCCATAGCTTGGTTGGGCTCAAGGTTCTTCAGTAAGCATCCTTCCCTGTTCCCATGTTTGTCGTGGACCTGTGAGCAGCCTACCCCTCAGTTGGACTGCTTCTGGGTGTCCTGCTGGTCTTAGAATCAATCTCTGTGTCCCTCAATGGACAGGACTTTTGTACTCACGGTAAAATATTTTTCCTGGAGTCCATTGTGGGACACAGGTTCCCCCATCTGTGTTTTTAGGCCCTGATGCATGCTGGGTAAAGGAGAGGTTACACTGTCTTAGCCAGTGTCCAATCCTCCAGTAGGTGGCAGGATCACCCAGCGGTAGAAGAATTCCGGTTTCCCTCAATGGACTCCAAGAAAGGATTTTAAGGTGAGTACAAGAATCTTAATTTCCAAAAGACTCCTTTGGCCCAGGATTTCCCGGGGACTCTGGTGTGGACATCTCTGAGTTCCATCCCAGCTCCCCCTCCCCCCCAAGAGTCTCATTCCTCCTGCAGGATTGGTCAGTTACCTCTCTCTACTCATCCTGTAATGTTGGCTCATGGCGTCGCCCAGGGAGGCCACAATGCCCAGTATGACGGTCTGCATGGACTGCCGGCTGAAATGGAGGTGGGCATGGCGGCCTCGGAGCAGCTCCTGGAAGCTGAGGATGGGGAACGGCCATCTCTGCACCAGGTCCTGCAGCACCAGAGTCTTCCTCCCCAGGAAAGCGGCAGCGAAGAGCGGCGAGTAGAGCTCACGGGGGATGGAGTCCAGCGCCCGGTGGAAGGAGGCGTGGTCACTCACCACCTTCTGCGCGCATGCATATACCAGAGACAGCATGACTCCGCCCCCATTATCCCCGTCCCTGGAAAGACAAAGAACACACAGCGCTCAGATATGCGGGACACCAGTCATGGAGACCACCCAAAAATACCAGCCTGGTTGTCACCTTCATCCTCTTCAGTGCTTTATGAGTAACCAGCCTGGAACAAGCAAGCAGCCAGTGAGGGCCAAATGATTTTTCCGCTGTGGTCAGCATGGCAGCCAGGAAACTGGCATTTCCAGGAGATCAGTTGTTGTCTTCATGACAAAAGCGACACCTTAAGAGTTTTGTAACGAGAACAGGGGCGGACTGACCATGCGAGCACTGCCGAGGGCCCGGGGTCAGTAGGGGCCCCATGAGATGCCCCTGGTACCTTTCATTGGTTTTTTCATAGGCTTTTTTGGGTGTGGGCGAGGACACGGAGGCCCCATGATCCCCTATTGCCCAGGGGCCCCATGAGTTGTCAGTCCGCCCCTGAACGAGAATTTAGGACAGCGGATGAGGCTCATTGGCCTCATTAAAGTGCAACTCCACCCCAAAACGGTTTTTACATTTAGTTGTGGGAGGAACGGGGGAAGATTAGGACCCATTCACATTCGTCCGACACGATGTGGGAGTTGTGAGCTCTGGTATCCAATGTCAATGGCACCCCAATGGGCGCATTGGCCCCAACGCACCCCCCCCCCCGGATACGCATGGTGATGGACTACAGTGGCTGCCATGTGTGCAGGTGCACTGAGAGGGGCGCTATGGAGTCCACTGATATGACTGGTCTGCCACATGAACGAGCCGCAATGGAGGCTCATCTTCAATGGCGGCCCACCCATTTGTACGCGGCGCGTGTCAGCGCATGACGTAACGCGCGTTACGGCACTGCCCCGGAATGGACAGGTGTGAACGGGCCCCTTCGGGTTGTTACTTCTCTCTAGGGGCCCCATTGGAGGTCCCGGTGACAACCTGTAGAAGCCGCCCTGATTTTCCATTTCCAATTCCATCCGTCATGGTTGGCGTCACCAGCGGAATCATAGCGATTCCGGGGTCCTCGGGGGTTCAGTCCATTCCCCTTTTGGGGACCCCTAAGAGTGTCACCCCAACCAAAGCCTCCGCTGGAAGTTCCTCCGGTGTAAATAAGGGGGCTGCTTCTTCCTCACTTCCTGGGGGGGTCCTAAGACTTCACTGGCTGCATGCTTGTTCCAGAATGAGCCCAGGGTGAAGGCACATTCCCACCAGGACAGGCACTCAGGGGCCCCACAGCCTCACACCCACCTGCAGCCAGGTTCCCAGGGCCCGCTCACCGATGACGTCATCTGGAATCCCCTTCCTGATTGGTGGAAGGAAGTGAAAGTATCGCGCAGGGGGCGCGGTGTCCGGCAGGTGGCGCTGTCACGCAATGATACATCTTGCAGTACCGGTTGAGGTCGGCGGGTGTCGGTCCCTCCATCTGTGATATCTGCGGTTGCGCGGCAGAGGGGGAGTAGTACCGGATAGAGCCAGGAGGTGGCGCTCTCTCTCTTAGTACATGGCCATGAGGAGCAGTACCGCAATGTGGCCACAGCAGAGGTGGCGCTCGAGTATCAGCTGGTGATCCGTACTGTATAGAGGTGTAGTACCAGCAGTGTATCCGGCAGGTGGCGCTCTAACTCCTAGTGCGATGCCTGCCTATTGTGCAGTATACGGGGTGTAGTACCAGAGCTGTACCCGGCAGGTGGCGCTCACTCCCAGTGTGATGTCTGTCATTGTGTGGCACTGGCGGTGTAGTACCGCACTCTTCCTGCCAGGTGGCGCTCTCACTCCCCATGTGATGTCTGTCATTGTGTGACACTGGCGGTGTAGTACCGCACTCTTCCTGCCAGGTGGCGCTCTCACTCCCCATGTGATGTCTGTCATTGTGTGACACTGGCGGTGTAGTACCGCACTCTTCCTGCCAGGTGGCGCTGGCGTTGTCCCGGGATCCGGAAGTGTCCTATCTGTCAGCCGATCTCGGGGGCCCCGGAGGACGATAATGGCAGGTGGGGGCCCCTCTCAGCCTCTGCCCACAGTGCTGGTGTCGGTCTGGGCCTGGCGGGAGGGGGCGGGGAACTCTCGGGAGGATCTACAGTTACAGCTGAGTGTGGAGGCCGAGAACCCCGGAGACTTCCGACTGGCTGTCCGTCACCCGGCCCGCGGGCCGAATCCCAATACGGTGAGCGGAGGAGGGGTGTCCTGGGGGCTCTGTGTCCCTGGTGGGGGGAGGGGTGTCCTGGGGGCTCTGGGAGGAGTGTCGTGGGGGGGGGTGTCCTCGGAGGAGTGTCCTGGGGGCTCTGTCTTTGGTGAGGGGGGGTGTCCTGGGGGCTTTGGTGTGGGGGGAGTGTCTTGGGGGGGTGTCCTGGGGGCTCTGTCCCTGGTGAGGGGGGGTGGGTGTCCTGGGGGCTCTGTCCCTGGTGAGGGGGGGGGGGGGGTGTCCTGGGGGCTCTGTCCCTGGTGAGGGGGGGTGGGTGTCCTGGGGGCTCTGTCCCTGGTGAGGGGGGGGGGGTGTCCTGGGGGCTCTGTCCCTGGTGAGGGGGGGGGGTGGTCCTGGGGGCTCTGTCCCTGGTGAGGGGGGGGTGTCCTGGGGGCTCTGTCCCTGGTGAGGGGGTGGGTGTCCTGGGGGCTCTGTCCCTGGTGAGGGGGGGTGGGTGTCCTGGGGGCTCTGTCCCTGGTGAGGGGGGGGGTGTCCTGGGGGCTCTGTCCCTGGTGAGGGGGGGGTGTCCTGGGGGCTCTGTCCCTGGTGAGGGGGGGTGGGTGTCCTGGGGTCTCTGTCCCTGGTGAGGGGGGGGTGTCCTGGGGGCTCTGTCCCTGGTGAGGGGGGGGGGTGTCCTGGGGGCTCTGGGAGGAGTGTCCTGGGGGCTCTGTCTTTGGTGAGGGGGGAGGGGTGTCCTGGGGGGCTCTGTCCCTGGTGAGGGGGGGTGTCCTGGGGGCTCTGTCCCTGGTGAGGGGGGGTGTGCCTGGGGGCTCTGTCCCTGGTGAGGGGGGGGTGTGCTGGGGGCTCTGTCCCTGGTGAGGGGGGGGGGGTGTCCTGGGGGCTCTGTCCCTGGTGAGGGGGGGGGGGTGCTGGGGGCTCTGTCCCTGGTGAGGGGGGGTGTCCTGGGGGCTCTGTCTCTGGTGGGGGGGGAGGGGTGTCCTTGGGGCTCTGTGTCTGGTGGGGGGTGTCCTGGGGGCTCTGTGTCTGATGGGGGGGGGTGTCTTGGGGGCTCTGTCCCTGGTGAGGGGGGGGGGTGTCCTGGGGGCTCTGTCCCTGGTGAGGGGGGGTGTCCTGGGGCTCTGGGAGGAGTTTCGTGGGGGGGTGTCCTCGGAGGAGTGTCCTGGGGGCTCTGTCCCTGGTGAGGGGGGGTGTCCTGGGGCTCTGTCCCTGGTGAGGGGGGGGGGGTGTCCTGGGGGCTCTGTCCCTGGTGAGGGGGGGTGTCCTGGGGGCTCTGTCTCTGGTGGGGGGGAGGGGTGTCCTTGGGGCTCTGTGTCTGGTGGGGGGTGTCCTGGGGGCTCTGTGTCTGATGGGGGGGGTGTCTTGGGGCTCTGTCCCTGGTGAGGGGGGGGGGTGTCCTGGGGGCTCTGTCCCTGGTGAGGGGGGGTGTCCTGGGGGCTCTGGGAGGAGTTTCGTGGGGGGGTGTCCTCGGAGGAGTGTCCTGGGGGCTCTGTCTTTGGTGAGGGGGGGGTGTCCTGGGGGCTCTGTCCCTGGTGAGGGGGGGTGGGTGTCCTGGGGGCTCTGTCCCTGGTGAGGGGGGGGGGTGTCCTGGGGGCTCTGTCCCTGGTGAGGGGGGGTGGGTGTCCTGGGGGCTCTGTCCCTGGTGAGGGGGGGGGGTGTCCTGGGGGCTCTGTCCCTGGTGAGGGGGGGGGGGGGGTGTCCTGGGGGCTCTGTCCCTGGTGAGGGGGGGGGGTGTCCTGGGGGCTCTGTCCCTGGTGAGGGGGGGGGGTGTCCTGGGGGCTCTGTCCCTGGTGAGGGGGTGGGTGTCCTGGGGGGCTCTGTCCCTGGTGAGGGGGGGTGGGTGTCCTGGGGGCTCTGTCCCTGGTGAGGGGGGGGTGTCCTGGGGGCTCTGTCCCTGGTGAGGGGGGGGGTGTCCTGGGGGCTCTGTCCCTGGTGAGGGGGGGGGTGTCCTGGGGGCTCTGTCCCTGGTGAGGGGGGGGGTGTCCTGGGGTCTCTGTCCCTGGTGAGGGGGGGGTGTCCTGGGGGCTCTGTCCCTGGTGAGGGGGGGGGGTGTCCTGGGGGCTCTGGGAGGAGTGTCCTGGGGGCTCTGTCTTTGGTGAGGGGGGGAGGGGTGTCCTGGGGGCTCTGTCCCTGGTGAGGGGGGGTGTCCTGGGGGCTCTGTCCCTGGTGAGGGGGGGGTGTGCTGGGGGCTCTGTCCCTGGTGAGGGGGGGGGTGTGCTGGGGGCTCTGTCCCTGGTGAGGGGGGGGGGGTGTCCTGGGGGCTCTGTCCCTGGTGAGGGGGGGGGGTGCTGGGGGCTCTGTCCCTGGTGAGGGGGGGGTGTCCTGGGGGCTCTGTCTCTGGTGGGGGGGGAGGGGTGTCCTTGGGGCTCTGTGTCTGGTGGGGGGGTGTCCCTGGGGGCTCTGTGTCTGATGGGGGGGGGGTGTCTTGGGGGCTCTGTCCCTGGTGAGGGGGGGGGGTGTCCTGGGGGCTCTGTCCCTGGTGAGGGGGGGTGTCCTGGGGGCTCTGGGAGGAGTTTCGTGGGGGGGTGTCCTCGGAGGAGTGTCCTGGGGGCTCTGTCCCTGGTGAGGGGGGGTGTCCTGGGGGCTCTGTCCCTGGTGAGGGGGGGGGGGGGGTGTCCTGGGGGCTCTGTCCCTGGTGAGGGGGGGTGTCCTGGGG
>NW_028320255.1:0-35000 GCF_062004578.1 Staurois parvus
GACGTTTGCGGTGACACCTCGCACGTGCGGTTTATGTATTCATGCGAAACCGACGCATATACTTGCCCTTGCACGACACGAGCTCGGGAGAACCCGGGGGGGGGGGAGGGGGGGCGATTTCAAGTGACAGGAAGTCCCCTTTATCGGGTGTCTGTTGCCTTTAATAGGGGCTCTGAAGCGTTGGATTTTCCCCGCAGGGAACTCTTTGGACGTGACCCTCCTGTGCTGGCTTTAATTTCTGTGTCCCCTATGTGGCGATTGTTCCTCACTTCCTGTACCTGTGACACCAGTGGGGGGGGGGGGGGGATGGGGAATGGTTGTCATTAGGAAATGCAGGAATGGAAAGCAAAAATAAAAAAAAGGTCTAACTCTACTAAAAATGTTTTCTTGGTCTGTGTCCTCAATAAGGAGATCTTCTATATTTACAGGTAATACCGGGAATTTTCCCCAAAACCCCGAGAGAGGCTCCGAGCTGGCGGTGTGTTCAGTGTGGGGTGCAGTGAGGGGTGCAGTGTGGGACGCAGTGTGGGGATGCAGTGTGAGGTGCAGTGTGAGGGTGCTGTGTGGGGTGCTGTGTGAGGGTGCTGTGTGAGGGTGCTGTGTGAGGGTGCTGTGTGAGGGTGCTGTGTGAGGGTGCAGTGTGGGGTGCAGTGTGGGGTGCAGTGTGAGGGTGCAGTGTGAGGGTGCTGTGTGAGGGTGCTGTGTGGGGAGCTGTGTGAGGGTGCAGTGTGGGTGCAGTGTGGGTGCTGTGTGAGGGTGCTGTGTGGGGTGCTGTGTGAGGGTGCTGTGTGAGGGTGCTGTGTGAGGGTGCTGTGTGAGGGTGCTGTGTGAGGGTGCTGTGTGAGGGTGCAGTGTGGGGTGCAGTGTGGGGTGCAGTGTGGGGGTGCAGTGTGAGGGTGCAGTGTGAGGGTGCTGTGTGGGGAGCTGTGTGAGGGTGCAGTGTGGGTGCAGTGTGGGTGCTGTGTGAGGGTGCTGTGTGAGGGTGCTGTGTGAGGGTGCTGTGTGGGGTGCTGTGTGGGGTGCTGTGTGAGGGTGCTGTGTGGGGTGCTGTGTGGGGTGCTGTGTGGGGTGCTGTGTGAGGGTGCAGTGTGGGGATGCAGTGTGGGATGCTGTGTGGGGATGCAGTGTGGGGATGCAGTGTGGGGTGCTGTGTGAGGGTGCTGTGTGAGGGTGCTGTGTGAGGGTGCTGTGTGAGGGTGCTGTGTGAGGGTGCAGTGTGAGGGTGCAGTGTGAGGGTGCTGTGTGGGGTGCTGTGTGAGGGTGCTGTGTGAGGGTGCAGTGTGAGGGTGCTGTGTGGGGTGCTGTGTGAGGGTGCAGTGTGAGGGTGCAGTGTGAGGGTGCAGTGTGAGGGTGCAGTGTGAGGGTGCTGTGTGAGGGTGCAGTGTGAGGGTGCTGTGTGAGGGTGCTGTGTGAGGGTGCAGTGTGAGGGTGCAGTGTGAGGGTGCAGTGTGAGGGTGCTGTGTGGGGTGCAGTGTGGGGTGCTGTGTGAGGGTGCAGTGTGGGGATGCAGTGTGGGGATGCAGTGTGGGGATGCAGTGTGGGGATGCAGTGTGGGGTGCAGTGTGGGGTGCAGTGTGGGGTGCAGTGTGGGGTGCTGTGTGAGGGTGCTGTGTGAGGGTGCTGTGTGAGGGTGCTGTGTGAGGGTGCTGTGTGGGGTGCTGTGTGGGGATGCTGTGTGGGACGCAGCGTGGGACGCAGCGTGGGACGCAGTGTGGGACGCAGTGTGGGGACGCAGTGTGGGGTGCAGTGCGGGGTGCAGTGTGAGGGTGCTGTGCGGGGTGCAGTATGAGGGTGCAGTGCGGGACGCAGTGTGAGGGTGCTGTGTGAGGGTGCTGTGTGGGGTGCAGTGTGGGGTGCAGTGTGGGGTGCAGCGTGGGACGCAGTGTGGGGACGCAGTGTGGGGACGCAGTGTGGGGACGCAGTGTGGGGTGCAGTGCGGGGTGCAGTGTGAGGGTGCTGTGCGGGGTGCAGTATGAGGGTGCAGTGCGGGACGCAGTGTGGGGTGCAGTGTGGGGTGCAGTGTGGGGTGCAGTGTGGGGTGCAATGTGAGGGTGCTGTGCGGGGTGCAGTGTGGGGTGCAGTGTGGGGTGCAGTGTGGGGATGCAGTGTGGGGATGCTGTGTGGGGTGCAGTGTGAGGGTGCTGTGCGGGGTGCAGTGTGGGGTGCAGTGTGAGGGTGCAGTGTGAGGGTGCAGTGTGAGGGTGCTGTGCGGGGTGCAGTGTGGGGTGCAGTATGAGGGTGCAGTGTGAGGGTGCTGTGCGGGGTGCAGTGTGAGGGTGCAGTGTGAGGGTGCAGTGTGTGGGACGCAGTGTGGGACGCAGTGTGAGGGTGCTGTGCGGGGTGCAGTGTGAGGGTGCTGTGTGGGGTGCAGTGTGGGGTGCAGTGTGGGGTGCAGTGTGGGGTGCAGTATGAGGGTGCAGTGTGAGGGTGCTGTGCGGGGTGCAGTGTGAGGGTGCAGTATGAGGGTGCAGTGTGAGGGTGCTGTGCGAGGTGCAGTGTGGGGTGCAGTATGAGGGTGCAGTGTGAGGATGCTGTGTGGGGTGCAGTGTGGGGTGCAGTGTGGGGTGCAGTATGAGGGTGCAGTGTGGGGTGCAGTATGAGGGTGCAGTATGAGGGTGCAGTGTGGGGTGCAGTATGAGGGTGCAGTGTGGGATCACCTACCTTCTTGTACTGTTGCAGCCCATCGTTCTCCTGCTGCAGCCTCCGTCGCTCGGATTCGTCCGGTTTGTACCATTCGGGAACCACGTAGTCGGTGGGGCGGTCGGAGCTGCAGATCTCACAGCCCGGCCGGGTGGGTACATTGATGAAGGTGCAGGCGGGGCACGGCCAGCCGACCTGAACACAACGAGGAAGCGGTCAGTGGGTGAGATAAAACCAATTACAGGTAAATGACGGCGACTTCACAAGGAGATTAGGAAGCGTTTTGGCGTTTAAAAAAAGGCCCCACACAGTCATACCTGAACAGGTGACACCCCCACACAGTCATACCTGGACAGGCGACACCCCCACACAGTCATACCTGGACAGGTGACACCCCCACACAGTCATACCTGGACAGGTGACCCCCCACACAGTCATACCTGGACAGGTGACACCCCCACACAGTCATACCTGGACAGGTGACCCCACACACAGTCATACCTGGACAGGTGACACCCCCACACAGTCATACCTGGACAGGTGACCCCCCACACAGTCATACCTGGACAGGTGACACCCCCACACAGTCATACCTGGACAGGTGACACCCCCACACAGTCATACCTGAACAGGTGACCCCCCACACAGTCATACCTGAACAGGTGACACCCCCACACAGTCATACCTGGACAGGTGACCCCACACACAGTCATACCTGAACAGGTGACACCCACCACACAGTCATACCTGGACAGGTGACACCCCCACACAGTCATACCTGGACAGGTGACACCCACCACACAGTCATACCTGGACAGGTGACACCCCCACACAGTCATACCTGGACAGGTGACACCCACGCACAGTCATACCTGGACAGGTGACCCCACACACAGTCATACCTGGACAGGTGACACCCACACACAGTCATACCTGGACAGGTGACACCCACCACACAGTCATACCTGGACAGGTGACACCCACCACACAGTCATACCTGGACAGGTGACACCCACCACACAGTCATACCTGGACAGGTGACACCCACCACACAGTCATACCTGGACAGGTGACACCCACCACACAGTCATACCTGGACAGGTGACACCCACCACACAGTCATACCTGGACAGGTGACACCCACGCACAGTCATACCTGGACAGGTGACACCCCCACACAGTCATACCTGGACAGGTGACCCCACACACAGTCATACCTGGACAGGTGACACCCACACACAGTCATACCTGGAGAGGTGACACCCCCACACAGTCATACCTGGAGAGGTGACACCCCCACACAGTCATACCTGGACAGGTGACCCCACACACAGTCATACCTGGAGAGGTGACCCCACACACAGTCATACCTGGACAGGTGACACCCACACACAGTCATACCTGGAGAGGTGACACCCCCACACAGTCATACCTGGACAGGTGACCCCCCACACAGTCATACCTGGACAGGTGACCCCCCACACAGTCATACCTGGACAGGTGACCCCCCACACAGTCATACCTGGACAGGTGACCCCCACGCACAGTCATACATGGAGAGGTGACACCCACGCACAGTCATACCTGGACAGGTGACACCCCCACACAGTCATACCTGGACAGGTGACACCCACGCACAGTCATACCTGGACAGGTGACACCCACGCACAGTCATACCTGGACAGGTGACACCCCCACGCACAGTCATACATGGAGAGGTGACACCCCCACGCACAGTCATACATGGAGAGGTGACACCCCCACGCACAGTCATACATGGAGAGGTGACACCCCCGCACAGTCATACCTGGACAGGTGACACCCCCGCACAGTCATACCTGGACAGGTGACACCCACACACAGTCATACCTGGACAGGTGACACCCACACACAGTCATACCTGGACAGGTGACACCCCCACACAGTCATACCAGGACAGGTGACACCCACACACAGTCATACCTGGACAGGTGACACCCACACAGTCATACCTGGAGAGGTGACACCCCCACACAGTCATACCAGGAGAGGTGACACCCCCACACAGTCATACCTGGAGAGGTGACACCCCCACACAGTCATACCTGGAGAGGTGACACCCCCACACAGTCATACCTGGACAGGTGACACCCACACACAGTCATACCTGGAGAGGTGACACCCACACACAGTCATACATGGAGAGGTGACACCCACACACAGTCATACCTGGACAGGTGACACCCACACACAGTCATACCTGGACAGGTGACACCCACACACAGTCATACCTGGAGAGGTGACACCCCCACACAGTCATACCTGGACAGGTGACACCCCCACACAGTCATACCTGGACAGGTGACACCCCCACACAGTCATACCTGGACAGGTGACACCCCCACACAGTCATACCTGGAGAGGTGACACCCCCACACAGTCATACCTGGACAGGTGACACCCCCACACAGTCATACCTGGACAGGTGACACCCCCACACAGTCATACCAGGACAGGTGACACCCCCACACAGTCATACCTGGACAGGTGACACCCACACAGTCATACCTGGACAGGTGACACCCCCACACAGTCATACCAGGACAGGTGACACCCCCACACAGTCATACCTGGACAGGTGACACCCCCACACAGTCATACCTGGACAGGTGACACCCACACAGTCATACCTGGACAGGTGAAGGTGGTGCTTTGTGGAACAGATTCGATGGGCCCCCGGTATCCATGCTCTCTGGCCTGAAGGTGTTGGAGACTAGGAAACAAAATACTCCAATTAACACGGAGATCTGGGAAAGAATATTCAAGTCAGGTGACTTCTCGACACCCCGGGACTCAGATTTCACTGACACCAAGCCAGGCCGGATAAACAGGTTCATAGTGACAAGCGAGGGGCGGGCGAGGACACTATATACAGGTCGGGGAATTCTGAAACTTGGACTTCACACCACTTCCTCATTGTCTCCGATGTGTCGGCACCCTGCGAGGCGGCCAATCCCCTTCCTTCTATCACTTCTCATTTCCATTTATCGTCAGCAATGTCCCACTGACACCCTCCGATCCCTGACCTCCCCTCCCCCACCAGTCCTATATACAGATCTATACATGTCAGAGCTATATACATGTATAATAATAGGGTGTGACTGTGGGGGAGGGGACATCAGAGTGTAAGCTCCTCTGTACAGAGACTGATGGGACTGTGGGGGAGGGGACAGAGTGTAAGCTCCTCTGTACAGAGACTGATGGGACTGTGGGGGAGGGGACATTAGAGTGTAAGCTCCTCTGTACAGAGACTGATGGGACTGTGGGGGAGGGGACATTAGAGTGTAAGCTCCTCTGTACAGAGACTGATGGGACTGTGGGGGAGGGGACATTAGAGTGTAAGCTCCTCTGGTACAGAGACTGATGGGACTGAGGGGGAGGGGACATTAGAGTGTAATCTCCTCTGTACAGAGACTGATGGGACTGTGGGGGAGGGGACATTAGAGTGTAAGCTCCTCTGTACAGAGACTGATGGGACTGTGGGGGAGGGGACATTAGAGTGTAAGCTCCTCTGTACAGAGACTGATGGGACTGTGGGGGAGGGGACAGAGTGTAAGCTCCTCTGTACAGAGACTGATGGGACTGTGGGGGAGGGGACATTAGAGTGTAAGCTCCTCTGTACAGAGACTGATGGGACTGTGGGGGAGGGGACATTAGAGTGTAAGCTCCTCTGGTACAGAGACTGATGGGACTGTGGGGGAGGGGACATTAGAGTGTAATCTCCTCTGTACAGAGACTGATGGGACTGTGGGGGAGGGGACATTAGAGTGTAAGCTCCTCTGTACAGAGACTGATGGGACTGTGGGGGAGGGGACAGAGTGTAAGCTCCTCTGTACAGAGACTGATGGGACTGTGGGGGAGGGGACAGAGTGTAAGCTCCTCTGGTACAGAGACTGATGGGACTGTGGGGGAGGGGACATTAGAGTGTAAGCTCCTCTGGTACACAGACTGATGGGACTGTGGGGGAGGGGACATTAGAGCGTAAGCTCCTCTGGTACAGAGACTGATGTGACTGCGGGGGAGGGGACATTAGAGTGTAAGCTCCTCTGGTACAGAGACTGATGGGGCTGTGGGGGAGGGGACATTAGAGCGTAAGCTCCTCTGGTACAGAGACTGATGGGACTGTGGGGGAGGGGACATTAGAGTGTAAGCTCCTCTGGTACAGAGACTGATGGGACCGGCTCAGTGTTCTCTGTACAGCGCTGCGGTATATGTCAGAGCTATATACATGTATATTGGGGGGCACATTCACCTGGCCTTGGATTGGGCCGGCTGGGGAGGGTTTTGGCGTGCCGTTGCTCCTCCAGGCCGGAGGCCACCAAGTGTGACGGTCCCGGGTAGATGTTGGTGTCATACAAGTCTTGCGGCGTCAGCTTTGCCTGTTTAGCTCCCAGCAGGTAGAGGAACGCCGTGTCTCCATCTCTCCGAATCCCGTAAGACATGACCGTCCGATCATCGGAGCACAGGCATTGGCCGATAATCCAGCGCTGAATACGGGGGTGGAACTGATAGTCCTTGAAAATCTGAAAAGGCAGCAGAAGGAAGGGTGTCATGGATGCCGACTGCGCTGCCTAATATACTCTAGAAGAAACATTCACTGCATCTGAAAATACATTCTCCTAATAATAACCCCCAACATTGGTGTCAGTGAGAGCAATAATAACCCCCAACATTGGTGTCAGTGAGTGCAATAATAACCCCCAACACTGGTGTCAGTGAGAGCAATAATAACCCCCAACATTGGTGTCAGTGAGTGCAATAATAACCCCCAACACTGGTGTCAGTGAGAGCAATAATAACCCCCAGCATTGGTGTCAGTGAGTGTAATAATAACCCCCAACACTGGTGTCAGTGAGTGTAATAATAACCCCCAACACTGGTGTCAGTGAGTGCAATAATAACCCCCAACACTGGTGTCAGTGAGTGCAATAATAACCCCCAACACTGGTGTCAGTGAGTGCAATAATAACCCCCAACATTGGTGTCAGTGAATGCAATAATAACCCCCAGCATTGGTGTCAGTGAGTGTAATAATAACCCCCAACACTGGTGTCAGTGAGTGTAATAACCCCATGTGTGCGTGAAATTGCGACAAATTCTGGTACCCCATATTTTCCATACCAATGCTTTAAAAGCCCCTCCAGGTCATCAGTTTAGCGTGAATAACGGGCCGAGAATTATATCTCTCACTCCTCCTCAGCGAGAATGGACAGTATAGTGAGTGTGAGCCCCCGCTCACTAGAAACCCTCTGCTCAGCTGATCCCCCACTTGCTAGTAACCCCCGGCTCTGCTGATCCCCCGCTTGGTAGTAACCACTGGCTCTGTTGATCCCCCGCTCGGTAGTAACCCCCGGCTCTGCTGATCCCCCGCTCAGTAGTAACCACTGGCTCTGCTGATCCCCCGCTCAGTAGTACCCCCCAGCTCTGCTGATCCCCCGCTCAATAGTAACCCCCAGCTCTGCTGATCCCCCGCTCAGTAGTAACTCTCAGCTCTGCTGATCCCCCGCTCAGTAGTAACCACTGGCTCTGCTGATCCCCCGCTCGGTAGTAACCCTCAGCTCTGCTGATCCCCCGCTCGGTAGTAACCCTCAGCTCTGCTGATCCCCCGCTCGGTAGTAACCCTCAGCTCTGCTGATCCCCTGCTCGGTAGTAACCCTCAGCTCTGCTGATCCCCCGCTCGGTAGTAACCCTCAGCTCTGCTGATCCCCCGCTCGGTAGTAACCCTCAGCTCTGCTGATCCCCCACTCAATAGTAACCCCCAGCTCTGCTGATCCCCCGCTCAGTAGTAACTCTCAGCTCTGCTGATCCCCCGCTCGGTAGTAACCACTGGCTCTGCTGATCCCCCGCTCGGTAGTAACCCTCAGCTCTGCTGATCCCCCGCTCGGTAGTAACCCTCAGCTCTGCTGATCCCCTGCTCGGTAGTAACCCTCAGCTCTGCTGATCCCCCGCTCGGTAGTAACCCTCAGCTCTGCTGATCCCCCGCTCGGTAGTAACCCTCAGCTCTGCTGATCCCCCGCTCCGTAGTAACCCCCAGCTCTGCTGATCCCCCTCTCTCTCCAGTCCCTGCTCATCTCCCACTACATCACTCCCATGCTGCGTACCATGTGTGACATGGCTAGTTTCTCATGCTCTGGTCCCCCAGCTCTGCTGATCCTCCTCCGCTCAGTCCTCTCTCTCTCCGGTCCCCGCTCACCTTCCCGTATAGCATTCCCATGTTGCATAACACTTGTGCTGTCTGCTAGTTGCTCTGCTCCAGACCCCGCTCACCTTTCCGCCCATCGGATGCTCCCTCTGCACCAAACACTCCCAGCATTCGGAAGCAAATGAGGCCTTATAGACAACCGATACCAGGAGAGATAGGGGCCCAACGTCACCAACGTCTGTTTGACAATACTATCTGCATGGGTGTCATCGGCTTCAATGCTTTGACACAATGACCTGGGAAACACCCTGAAGTGGGGGCTCCTAATCTGCACCCCTTGTCCAGCCCTGAGACCAAGAAAAGTACTGAAGCCATTGCATCATCATGACAGCCATAGAACTTCAACAAAGAGGACGTCAGAAAATGACACTTCTATCATTTCCCCCCCCCCCTTCCAGTCCGGACACTCCCCCCCCCCCCCCCCTTCCAGTCCGGACACTTTCCCCCCCCCCCCCTTCCAGTCCGGACACTTTCCCCCCCCCCCTTCCAGTCCGGACACTTTCCCCCCCCCCCCCCTTCCAGTCCGGACACTTCCCCCCCCCCCCCCTTCCAGTCCGGACACTTCCCCCCCCCCCCCCCTTCCAGTCCGGACACTTTCCCCCCCCCCCCCCTTCCAGTCCGGACACTTTCCCCCCCCCCCCCTTCCAGTCCGGACACTTCCCCCCCCCCCTTCCAGTCCGGACACTTCCCCCCCCCCCTTCCAGTCCGGACACTTCCCCCCCCCCCTTCCAGTCCGGACACTTCCCCCCCCCCCCCCTTCCAGTCCGGACACTTCCCCCCCCCCCTTCCAGTCCGGACACTTCCCCCCCCCCCCCCCCCCTTCCAGTCCGGACACTTCCCCCCCCCCCCTTCCAGTCCGGACACTTCCCCCCCCCCCTTCCATTCCAGTCCGGACACTTTCCCCCCCCCCCCCTTCCAGTCCGGACACTTTCCCCCCTTCCAGTCCGGACACTTTCCCCCCTTCCAGTCCGGACACTTTCCCCCCCTTCCAGTCCGGACACTTTCCCCCCTTCCAGTCCGGACGCTTTCCCCCCCTTCCAGTCCGGACGCTTTCCCCCCCTTCCAGTCCGGACGCTTTCCCCCCCTTCCAGTCCGGACGCTTTCCCCCCCTTCCAGTCCGGACGCTTTCCCCCCCTTCCAGTCCGGACGCTTTCCCCCCTTCCAGTCCGGACACTTTCCCCCCTTCCAGTCCGGACACTTTCCCCCCCTTCCAGTCCGGACACTTTCCCCCCCCCCTTCCAGTCCGGACACTTTCCCCCCCCCCTTCCAGTCCGGACACTTTCCCCCCCCCCTTCCAGTCCGGACACTTTCCCCCCCCCCTTCCAGTCCGGACACTTTCCTCTCCTTCCAGTCCGGACACTTTCCCCCCCCCCTTCCAGTCCGGACACTTTCCCCCCCTTCCAGTCCGGACACTTTCCCCCCCTTCCAGTCCGGACACTTTCCCCCCCCCCTTCCAGTCCGGACACTTTCCCCCCCCCCTTCCAGTTCGGACACTTTCCCCCCCTTCCAGTCCGGACACTTTCCCCCCCCCCTTCCAGTTCGGACACTTTCCCCCCCCCCCTTCCAGTCCGGACACTTTCCCCCCCCCCCTTCCAGTCCGGACACTTTCCTCTCCTTCCAGTCCGGACACTTCCCCCCCCCTTCCAGTCCGGGCACTTTCCTCTCCTTCCAGTACGGACACTTCCCCCCCCCCCCTTCCAGTCCGGACACTTTCCCCCCCTTCCAGTCCGGGCACTTTCCCCCCCCTTCCAGTCCGGGCACTTTCCCCCCCCCTTCCAGTCCGGACACTTTCCCCCCTTCCAGTCCGGACACTTCCCCCCCCCCCTTCCAGTCCGGACACTTCCCCCCCCCCCCTTCCATTCCAGTCCGGACACTTTCCCCCCCCCCCCTTCCAGTCCGGACACTTTCCCCCCCTTCCAGTCCGGACACTTTCCCCCCTTCCAGTCCGGACACTTTCCCCCCCTTCCAGTCCGGACACTTTCCCCCCCTTCCAGTCCGGACGCTTTCCCCCCCTTCCAGTCCGGACGCTTTCCCCCCCTTCCAGTCCGGACGCTTTCCCCCCTTCCAGTCCGGACGCTTTCCCCCCCTTCCAGTCCGGACGCTTTCCCCCCCTTCCAGTCCGGACGCTTTCCCCCCTTCCAGTCCGGACACTTTCCCCCCTTCCAGTCCGGACACTTTCCCCCCCTTCCAGTCCGGACACTTTCCCCCCCCCCTTCCAGTCCGGACACTTTCCCCCCCCCCTTCCAGTCCGGACACTTTCCCCCCCCCCTTCCAGTCCGGACACTTTCCCCCCCCCCTTCCAGTCCGGACACTTTCCTCTCCTTCCAGTCCGGACACTTTCCCCCCCCCCTTCCAGTCCGGACACTTTCCCCCCCTTCCAGTCCGGACACTTTCCCCCCCTTCCAGTCCGGACACTTTCCCCCCTTCCAGTCCGGACACTTTCCCCCCCCCTTCCAGTTCGGACACTTTCCCCCCCTTCCAGTCCGGACACTTTCCCCCCCCCTTCCAGTTCGGACACTTTCCCCCCCCCCCTTCCAGTCCGGACACTTTCCCCCCCCCCCCTTCCAGTCCGGACACTTTCCTCTCCTTCCAGTCCGGACACTTCCCCCCCCCTTCCAGTCCGGGCACTTTCCTCTCCTTCCAGTACGGACACTTCCCCCCCCCCCCTTCCAGTCCGGACACTTTCCCCCCTTCCAGTCCGGGCACTTTCCCCCCCCTTCCAGTCCGGGCACTTTCCCCCCCCCTTCCAGTCCGGACACTTTCCCCCCTTCCAGTCCGGACATTTTCACCCCCCTTCCAGTCCGGACACTTTCACCCCCCTTCCAGTCCGGACACTCCCCCCCTTCCAGTCCGGACACTTTCCCCCCCTTCCAGTCCGGACACTTTCCCCCCCTTCCAGTCCGGACACTTCCCCCCCCCCCCCCCCCTTCCAGTCCGGACACTTTCCTCTCCTTCCAGTCCGGACACTTTTCCCCCCCCCCCCTTCCAGTCCGGACACTCCCCCCCCCCCCCCCTTCCAGTCCGGACACTTTCACCCCTTCCAGTCCGGACACTTTCCCCCCCTTCCAGTCCGGACACTTTCCCCCCCTTCCAGTCCGGACACTTTCCCCCCCTTCCAGTCCGGACACTTTCCCCCCCTTCCAGTCCGGACACTTCCCCCCCCCCTTCCAGTCCGGACACTTCCCCCCCCCCCCTTCCAGTCCGGGCACTTTCACCCCCTTCCAGTCCGGACACTTCCCCCCCCCCCCCCCTTCCAGTCCGGACACTTTCCCCCCCCCCCCCTTCCAGTCCGGACACTTTCCCCCCCCCCCCCCTTCCAGTCCGGACATTTTCACCCCCCCCCTTCCAGTCCGGACATTTTCACCCCCCCCTTCCAGTCCAGACACTTTCACCCCCCCCTTCCAGTCCGGACACTTTCACCCCCCTTCCAGTCCGGACACTTTCCCCCCCTTCCAGTCCGGACACTTTCCCCCCCCTTCCAGTCCGGACACTTTCCCCCCCCTTCCAGTCCGGACACTTTCCCCCCCTTCCAGTCCGGACACTTTCCCCCCCTTCCAGTCCGGACACTTTCCCCCCCTTCCAGTCCGGACACTTTCCCCCCCTTCCAGTCCGGACACTTTCCCCCCCTTCCAGTCCGGACACTTTCCCCCCCTTCCAGTCCGGACACTTTCCCCCCCCCTTCCAGTCCAGACACTTCTATCATTTCCCTTTAAAGGTGTACTCCGCTGAGAACAGAGTAGTAGGGCAGATAATTGGTTCAGGGGGTATTCAGGGCAATTCAGTGTGTAAATGTATTACATAAAGTGCCAGTAGCGCCCCCCCCCCCCCCCCCACACCCCATTGTTGTAGAGCGTGCACCAACCTGCTGCTTCAGCATGGCTATGGTAGTGTGACCGTACACATATGTGGAGATATTCACCGAGGCCTTGGCGTCCTCCACACCGACCTTCATGCTGCGGGAGAGAAGAGAGGTTAGTACGCAGTTATTGGTGGTGGCACAATGAGCCGTCCATGACACCAGGCATCCCTTCCATTTTATAGTAGATGTGACGGGAGTCACTTTGGGTGGGGGGCCCATGGAACACAGCTCACTTTGGGTGGGGGGCCCATGGAACACAACTCACCTTGGAGAGGTGGGGAGACCCCTGTCTCAGCTCCCCATATCCCTCTTATGTGTAAGTCCCCCTGTGCCTGTTAGGGGTACAGGGTGATCTGTCCTAATATTGGGGTGGGGGGGTTGTGGATTGTTTAATGCCATGTGGCTGCATCCCATTGTTCTATTGTGTGTCTTGCTTGGGAGCAAACTATTATGGGATGTATGTGTTTATGTGTATTGGCTTGGTGGGGGGGGGGTCTCCAGCAGCCCTCCCTCCTGATGGGACTGTCTGCTGGTGTGTCTCGTTACTAAATGTAGATTGCCCCGGCATGTGTCGTCATGCAGGGAGGGGGGATTGTTCCGTGAGTGTATATATCTTGTATCTGTGTTCAAATAAAGGAGTCTACTTCCTGGTTTACTTCATGACTGGTGTCGTCTAGTCTTGTATGGTCCACTGTGGTGTCCGTGGTCGGTGTTCGGACGGGGAAGCGGTGTTATAACGGAAAGACCCGAGTGCAGTCTGGGGTCGGTTCCATTATAGTAGATACATACAGATATTTTGAACTGCTAATTTTCGGCCTTGAAGCCCTTTGCTGCCGGAGTCCGTGCACCGCAAAATAAACCCCAGACCGAGTAGCCATCGCAATGCTTGCAACAGAAGCGCTCATTGGTCAACCTGACCACCTGACCACACTGACCAATGAGCACTTCTTTTGGGATACCTTTCCCGGAAGATGATACACTTCTCATTGGTCAGCAGGGTCACATGGCTGCGCTGATCAACGACCCCGCGCCTGCGCTGATCAACGACCCCGCGCCTGCGCTGATCAACGACCCCGTGCCTGCGCTGATCAAGGACCACGTGCCTGCGCTGATCAACGACCTCGTGCCTGCGCTGATCAACGACCTCGTGCCTGCGCTGATCAACGACCTCGTGCCTGCGCCGATCAACGACCACGTGCCTGCGCCGATCAACGACCACGTGCCTGCGCCGATCAACGACCACGTGCCTGCGCCGATCAACGACCACGTGCCAGTGTGGTGTCATCCTCGTATATGCCTGTGTCAGAGTGTCGGTTGGATGTGATTGGTAGCGGGGTGCATATTCACTTTCCATTTACAACTGCGATCGCTCCGATTGGTTTACAGCGATCACAAGGCACAGAGGCTCTGCGCGCTGCGATCTGCGCCATCTAATGGAAACTCCATCACAGGCTTTCAAAAAGGTGGACAATTTCCGTATCTAAACGACACTGTATCCCTCCACCGACACTTCTGGCCAGTACCGCCGTCGCCGCATCACTCCCCGGCTCCACGATTGGATGGCAGAGCCCGAGAAAGGCGGCGGCCTCAGAAGCGATTCACTTCCAATGAACAGGGAAAACTCCGGCTGCAAATTCTAATAGCGGGACGATGCCGGCAGGTGCAGACCTCACCCTGGTGAAACCACTTTGACCCAAGGACGTCCAACGGTCTTACACTGGTTAAAGTGGACTTTTTCCCCCCAAAAATTTTAAAAAACTGCTGCGCAAAAACCGCGTGACATAAAAAAAAAAAAATATCGCAATGCCCAACATTTTATTCTCCAGGGCCTTTAAAAACAAAAAAAAATGGACCTTTAATACAGCCATGATTAGCAGAAGGACTTGGCAGCTCCTCCATTCTAATCCAGCTCATCGTCTTTCCACAAAAGGGGTCCAAACGCTCAATAAGTTGTTTCCTTAACCCTTCCGCTGCCAGAGTCGCTTTTGCACGTGCTTAAAAAAAAAAAAAATTATAATTTTAGGCCTGAAGATTACATAAAACCCCCCAAATGTGATACATTGAAAGCGGACAACCTAGAGAACAAAATGGTGGTACTCCCAACGTCTTCGGTCAGACGATATTAGCGCAAAGTGTAAAATGTCAGTAAAAAATGCACTAAAGATATACTTAGGGCAAACAAACCTAATAAAATTATCAGATTTTTGGGAAAATATAAAAGATGAGGGTATACCGAGTAAATAGATACCAAACATGTCAAGCTTTAAAATGTCGTGCAGCCGAGAAAGGGTGACAGACTTATACACCCTGAATTTTTCAAAGGCGACGCTTTAAATGCCCCATACAGGCCGTGCGTTCAGAGGTACCTGCGAATAATGAGCGTCCAATCATTGCCCTCATTGTGGAGTGTGTGATGATACGCAACGTGTAGCGCAAACCGACATTTCCATACATAGGTGCCCCCAACGTGTGCATTCACATTTGTACACAGGTCCCCTGTCACGGGTAATTAAAATTCAAGGAGGTCCGGTCACTAAAATTTTGGCCGAGGTCCGAATAGGGTGTGCCCATCAGTGCGCCCCTTTACATTAGGTGTCGCCATCGGAGTGCCCCTTTACATTAGGTGTCGCCATCGGAGTGCCCCTTACATCAGGTATTCCCGTCAGAGTGCCCCCTTACATCAGGTATTCCCGTCAGAGTGCCCCCTTACATCAGGTATTCCCGTCAGAGTGCCCCCTTACATCAGGTATTCCCGTCAGAGTGCCCCCTTACATCAGGTATTCCCATCGGAGTGCCACCTTACATCAGGTATTCCCATCGGAGTGCCACCTTACATCAGGTATTCCCGTCAGAGTGCCCCCTTACATCAGGTATTCCCGTCAGAGTGCCCCCTTACATCAGGTATTCCGTCAGAGTGCCCCCTTACATCAGGTATTCCCGTCAGAGTGCCCCCTTACATCAGGTATTCCCGTCAGAGTGCCCCCTTACACTCAAAGTACCCCTTTCCATCATATTTCCCCATCACAGTGCCACCTTACCAGGGGCGGACTGACCATTTGGAAACTCGGGCACTTCCCGAGGGCCCGGGGTCAGTAGGGGGCCCCATGAAATGCCCCTGGTACCTTTTTCATAGGCTTTTTTGAGTTTGGGCAAGGACACAGGGGCCCCATGATCCCCTATTGCCCGGAGGCCCCATGAGTTGTCAGTCCACCGATGCACCTTACATAAGGTATTCCCGTCAGAGTGCCCCCTTACACTCAAAGTACCCCTTTCCATCATATTTCCTCACCAGAGTGCCCCTTTCCATCACATGTGCCCATCAGAGTGCCCCTTAACATAAAATTAACCCATGGGGGTGCCCTGTAACACCACACCCTACCTTGATGGCAGACAGGATCTGTGCCGGGATCCTTGCTGAAGGATCAGCTGCGCACTAGCGTACAGGCAGGGAGCGGGAGCCGGAGAGACAGTGAGCTGCAAGGGACGCGGCGCACACGTGATGTCATCGGTTGCCATGACGACTGCCCTGCTGAGTAGCGGATCTGTCATTCCAGTCTGGCGGGCAGGAGCGCTGCTTGGGCCGTTCTTGGACTGCGGTTCGCCATTCAGTGACCGCTGCCCTAATGTGATCATTTTCTGGCGTCAGGTTCTCTTTAATAAGACATTTGGGGTCCGAGAGACTCCAAACGTCTCGCCTGCCCTCCAACGAGGTCTCGCCCGCCCTCCAGCGACGTCTCGCCCGCCCTCCAGCGACGTCTCGCCCGCCCTCCAGCGACGTCTCGCCCGCCCTCCAGCGACGTCTCGCCCGCCCTCCAACGAGGTCTCGCCTGCCCTCCAGCGACGTCTCGCCCTGCCCTCCAACGAGGTCTCGCCTGCCCTCCAACGAGGTCTCGCCTGCCCTCCAACGAGGTCTCGCCTGCCCTCCAGCGACGTCTCGCCTGCCCTCCAGCGACGTCTCGCCTGCCCTCCAGCGACGTCTCGCCTGCCCTCCAGCGACGTCTCGCCTGCCCTCCAGCGACGTCTCGCCTGCCCTCCAGCGACGTCTCGCCTGCCCTCCAATGATGGCGCTGCATTCAATTCTTCCCCGGCCTGTATGACCCGGGGACCCGAGGAAGGGACGGACCACAAACGGCTGTCTCCCCTCTATCCAGCATACTCGCCCCAAGCACGCTAATGGCTGTGCGGTGCGCAGGAAGCATGGTGGGGGTGGCCATTGCTCCCAGGGGTGTGTGAAAGCAATTGGGCGTCGACAGAGCCACCCAATAGCTTTCACCCGTCAGCCGGCTTGTCAGATATAACCACACCCCCCACCCGCGGGCTACTAATGTCATCTTTACATTGGCAAAAGAGTCTGCCCATTGACATACTGAGGCGACCAGCATCTTCCCGCACTGGAGGAACGCCCTCCCGCACTGGAGGAACGCCCTCCCGCACTGGAGGAACGCCCTCCCGCACTGGAGGAACGCCCTCCCGCACTGGAGGAACGCCTTCCCGCACTGGAGGAACGCCTTCCCGCACTGGAGGAACGCCTTCCCGCACTGGAGGAACGCCTTCCCGCACTGGAGGAAGGTCTTCCCGCACTGGAGGAAGGTCTTCCCGCACTGGAGGAAGGTCTTCCCGCACTGGAGGAAGGTCTCCCGCACTGGAGGAACAGCTTCCCGCACTGGAGGAACGCCTTCCCGCACTGGAGGAACGCCTTCCCGCACTGGAGGAACGCCTTCCCGCACTGGAGGAACGCCTTCCCGCACTGGAGGAACGCCTTCCCGCACTGGAGGAACAGCTTCCCGCACTGGAGGAACAGCTTCCCGCACTGGAGGAACAGCTTCCCGCACTGGAGGAACAGCTTCCCGCACTGAAGGAACAGCTTCCCGCACTGGAGGAACAGCTTCCCGCACTGGAGGAACAGCTTCCCGCACTGGAGGAACAGCTTCCCGCACTGGAGGAAGGTCTTCCCGCACTGGAGGAAGGTCTTCCCGCACTGGAGGAAGGTCTTCCCGCACTGGAGGAAGGTCTTCCCGCACTGGAGGAAGGTCTTCCCGCACTGGAGGAAGGTCTTCCCGCACTGGAGGAAGGTCTTCCCGCACTGGAGGAACGCCTTCCCGCACTGGAGGAACGCCAGTCACTGCCAGACACACAGAAAAACAATGGCTTCCTATGTGGCCTGTTCACACTGTAACCCACAGCTGCAAGTGATAGAATGCTGACCCAGCGCACAGGAAGGTACCGCATGTCCCTGCACAAGGCCCCGCGCAGCTGCACGATGACGTCAATGACGTGTCACTCCACATAAAGTCCCCCCCCCTTAAAAAAAGAAAGAGGAAGTGTGTGATGCAGTAAAAGGCACATCAAGCCACCCCCTACAGCTAGAATGCAGGGCGGCGCACACTGCGGTTTAGTATGGGGGAGGGGGGGCAGTATGAACAAATCTATACAAGGAGGGGGTGAGGAGGGCAGAGGGGAGTCTACGCCCCATTCAGGGGGGTAAACAGAGGACCGCGGAATGACACTCACCAGATCTCGGATTTCGGGTAGCAGGTCGGTTTTAGCTGAATCTGAGTGGGAACTCTGTACTTGGCCAACTCAGCCGCGTATTGGGCCGCCAGATCCTGGTCCCCGCTCTCTATGCATCGGCTCAGCCGCGCCGTCAGCTCCTCTGAAAGAAAGAGAGAATTGAGGGGACACTCTGCGCGATCCTGGGGTACATTGATATATATATATGGGGGGAGGGAAGGCTCACTGACGGAGGTGGGGGAGGGAAGGCTCACTGACGGAGGTGGGGGAGGGAAGGCTCACTGACGGAGGTGGGGGAGGGGAAGGCTCACTGACGGAGGTGGGGGAGGGAAGGCTCACTGACGGAGGTGGGGGAGGGAAGGCTCACTGACGGAGGTGGGGGAGGGAAGGCTCACTGACGGAGGTGGGGGAGGGAAGGCTCACTGACGGAGGTGGGGGAGGGAAGGCTCACTGACGGAGGTGGGGAGGGAAGGCTCACTGACGGAGGTGGGGGAGGGAAGGCTCACTGACGGAGGTGGGGGAGGGAAGGCTCACTGACGGAGGTGGGGGAGGGAAGGCTCACTGACGGAGGTGGGGGAGGGAAGGCTCACTGACGGAGGTGGGGAGGAAGGCTCACTGACGGAGGTGGGGAGGGAAAGGCTCCTTGACGGAGGTGGGGGAGGGAAGGCTCCTTGACGGAGGTGGGGGAGGGAAGGCTCACTGACTGAGGTGGGGAGGGAAAGCTCCTTGATGGAGGTGGGGGAGGGAAGGCTCCTTGATGGAGGTGGGGGAGGGAAGGCTCCTTGATGGAGGTGGGGGAGGGAAGGCTCCTTGATGGAAGTGGGGGAGGGAAGGCTCCTTGATGGAAGTGGGGGAGGGAAGGCTCCTTGATGGAGGTGGAGAGGGAAGGCATGTTGATTTCAGCTAACTCCTCCCATTTCTAACTTGCTATGACTCCATCTTGGCTTGCGTGGTGTTAACTCATTAAAGGGACACCAGGGTGGGAAAGAAGGGGCTAAAGACTGATCCCGCCCAGTTTATTTAAAATAAAAAATTTGAACATTTCTCCACTATGGGGAGTAATATACGTCTGCCGTCACATCCTGACGCGTTTCGTCACTTCCGACTTTCTCAAAAGATGCTAAGAATGCTGGGAGTTGTAGTTTCGACTTTCACCTCCAACACTTCAGATAGCACAGGGAAGCACCAAATAACCCCACCCTTTGGACGCCAGATAACCCCGCCCCTTCACACCCTTCGGACGCCAGATAACCCCTCCACACACCATATAGCCCCACCCCTTCACATGCCAGATAACCCCACCTCTTAACCCTGCCCCTTCACACCCTTCGGACACCAGATAACCCCTCCACACACCATATAGCCCCGCCCCTCCACACCCTTCGGACACCAGATAACCCCTCCACACATCATATGGCCCCGCCCCTTCACACCCTTTGGGTGCCAGATAACCCCACCCTTCCACACCCTTCGGACACCAGATTACCCATCCACCACACCCTTCGAGCTCCAGATATCCCCGCTCCTTCACATGCCAGATAACCCCACCTCTTAATCCCGCCCCTCCACACCCTTTGGGCACCAGATAACCTCACCTCTTAATCCCGCCCCTCCACACCCTTCGGACACCAGATAACCCCTCCACACACCATATAGCCCCGCCCCTTCACACCCTTCAGGTGCCAGATAACCCCGCCCTTCCACACCCTTCGGGCTCCAGATAACCCCACCCCTTCTAATGCCAGATAACCCCACCTCTTAACCCCGCGCCTCCACACCTTTTGGACACCAGATAACCCCTCCACACACCATATAGCCCCTTCAACCCTTCCGATGCCAGATTACCCCTCCACACCCTTTAAGCTCCAGATAACCCCGCCCCTCCACACCCTTCGGACACCAGATAACCCCGTCCCTCTTTACCCTATGGACTCGACAGCAGCAATTACGGGAGGTGTCAGTACTTGGAAGGATTTCCCACACTAGGAAACGCTCAAACTGCGCAGAGACACGGAGTTTCCACTTACCCTTAGTACACAGGTTGCCCATCGGGAAAGTGGGGTCAGCGTCTGGTGAGAGGGATTCTCCAACATTCAGGGGGCTCCTGGGTTTGGTGGGTACTGGTGGCTTTTTTCCGGACGGGTCCACCTGACTTTTCACAACTGTTGAAATAAAACACTCACGTGAATCCCGAGGAATCGAACCGTTTCGGCTGGTTACCACCTCTTGACAGAGGAACGACCGTGTCACATGACCAGAGCCAAGAGCGGCAGTTATGGCCTCTTCCAGGACTTTGTACCGAGCTTGAAGCCAAACCATAGGCATCCCCTGCGTTGCACTCTGTGGGACAGAACTCTGGGGGTACAATGCTTTCAATGGCGGGTTCTCCTTTACCTCCATGTCCTGCAGCATCATTCTCATCCTTCCCTTCCATACCATCATCCCCAGACTCCCTGGAGGACCCACCCTTCCCCATCATTATCTCCAGACAACTTTCCCAATCAACATCTCCAGCCTCCGCCTGCAAGCTTAGCCTTCCTTTTCCTCTCATCATTCATGGAGAACTCACCTTTATCCCCCATTAGTATCCCCAAAGGACTCAGCCTTTCTTCCATATCAGGTCATTGGCCTCCCCCAAGGACTCACTCACCCATGTCACCATCCCTGGGGTTCCTGGATGACTCCCCCTCCCCCTCTTTTACCAGCATCATCCCTGGTCTTCCTTGATGACCCCCCCCCCTTCCCCTAACCTATCGGCATCATCCCTGGTCTCTACCAGGGTATTCACCCTCCCACCTCCTATCATCATCCTTGGCCTTCCATTGAACACTCACCCTTTGCCATCATCTTGCTTGGCCTCCTTAAAGGACTCATCCTTCCCTCCCTATAATTATCCCTGACCTCCCCCAGAGGACTCCCCGTTCTCTTCCCCGTCATCATTCCTGGCCTCCCTAAAGGACTCCCCGTTCCCTCCATATAATTATCCCTAAACTCACTCAAAGTACTCGCCTTTCACTTCTCCATCATTGGCCTTCCTGAGACGACTCGACTTTCTCTCCCCTATCATCCTTGACCTCTATCATCATCATCTTTGGTCTCCCCTCAGAGGACTCACTCTTTCCTCCCCCATCATAGTCCATGGCCTCCCACAGAATCCTCACACTTCACTATCATTATCCTCCCATTGAGCACTCATCCTCCGCTATCATCCTGGGCCATATAAATATCAACCCCCCCCCAGAGGACTCACTCTTCCCCACCATCATCCTTGGCCTATTCTGAAGGACTCACACTCCTCTACCCTCCTCTTTGGCCTCCACCAGCAGACTCACCCTCTTCTATCACCATCCCTGACCTCCTCCTGTAGGCTCGCCATCCCTGGCCTCCTCCTGTAGACTCGCCATCCCTGGCCTCCTCCTGTAGACTCGCCATCCCTGGCCTCCTCCTGTAGACTCGCCATCCCTGGCCTCCTCCTGTAGACTCGCCATCCCTGGCCTCCTCCTGTAGACTCGCCATCCCTGGCCTCCTCCTGTAGACTCGCCATCCCTGGCCTCCTCCTGTAGACTCGCCATCCCTGGCCTCCTCCTGTAGACTCGCCATCCCTGGCCTCCTCCTGTAGACTCGCCTTCTCCTATCAACATACCTGGCCTTTTCCTGTAGCT
The DNA here is from genome assembly GCF_062004578.1 of Staurois parvus. Taxonomy (NCBI): domain Eukaryota; kingdom Metazoa; phylum Chordata; class Amphibia; order Anura; family Ranidae; genus Staurois; species Staurois parvus. The sequence continues at coordinate 21,914 of NW_028320255.1, forward strand.
CCTCCTCATCCTTGGCCTTCCTGAAGGAGTCACCCTTCCCTAACTTCATCCTTGGCTTCACCTGGAGGATTGACTCTCCAAATCACCCCGGCCCCCCCTCCCCAGCATACTCAACCTCCCCTGGCACACTCATCCTCCCACCCCTCCATTATCATTCCTGGTCTCCCCTGGCAGACTCAACCTTCCCCCCTATTATTATCCCTGACCTCCCCCCGGCAGACTCAACCTCTCTCCCCCCCCCCCCCCATTATCATTCCCGGCCTCCCCCCGGCAGACTCAACCTGCCCCCTCTATTATCATCCCCGGAAGACTCAACCTTCCCCTCCCCAAGCAACCTCTACCTTCCCCCCTGTTATCATCCCTGGCCTCCCCCGGCAGACAACCTTCCCCCCATTATCATTCCTGGCCTCCCCCCCGGCAGACAACCCTCTCCCCATTATCATTTCTGGCCTCCCCCCCCCGGCAGACAACCCTCTCCCCATTATCATTCCTGGCCTCCCCCCCGGCAGACAACCCTCTCCCCATTATCATTCCTGGCCTCCCCCCCGGCAGACGACCCTCTCCCCATTATCATTCCTGGCCTCCCTCCCCCGGGAGACGACCCTCTCCCCATTATCATTCCTGGCCTCCCTCCCCCGGGAGACGACCCTCTCCCCATTATCATTCCTGGCCTCCCTCCCCCGGGACACGACCCTCTCCCCATCATTATCATTCCTGGCCTCCCATGGCAGACTCAACGCCCCCCCCCCCATTATTATCATCCCTAGCCTCCCCTGGAGGACTTACCCTTCTGGGCCTCTCTGAGGGAGCTGCTCACCACCGTCCACCATTTCTGGGCCTCCCGCTCATCATCGAAGTTGAAGGTCATACAGGAAGTGGGATCCTCCAAGACGGTCAGCTGGTGACACTGCGAGGTCCTCATCTCATAGGTGACATCTCTCAGCCTGAACTCCCCGACAATCTGCGAACAAAGACCAGAGAGGTCAGCAACCCTTCCACCCGGGACCGGTATTTCAGTGTGTGGTGGATGCCAGAGACTCCTCCTCCCCGTCTGGTCTGTCCTTCAGAGACCCTCATGGGTGAGATATCTGTGCTGAACGTAACAGAAGGAGCAGGGGCACCCGAAGGTGGGGGGCCACCCAGAACCCCCTCAGGTGTGCAGGAGCAGAGCCGGGAATTACAGAGGGGAGGTCTCGCTGTACAACAAGATGGAACCGGCCTCTACCTGAAATATGAAGCAGTTGGTGGTGACACCTGAGTGACACCAAGAGGAGAAGGGAAAGCAGAAGGTTGGAGGAGGAAGGAGAAGTGAGCTCTGCCGCTGCTTCCCCACCAGAAACATGTCCGCCCCTTCAGCCAAAATGGATTTTCTTGTTTGGATGGAGAGGGGGAAGGGGAAGGGGAAGGCGGTGTCCCTAGGGAGGAGACTACAGGAAGTGAACAGAAATCTCCCCAACAGTATCACAGACAGTTCCCCGCCATGGACACCGCCATGTTCCCCGCCACGGACACCGCCATGTTCCCCGCCACGGACACCGCCATGGACACCGCCAGGTTCCACCGCCACGGACACCGCCAGGTTCCACCGCCACGGACACCGCCAGGTTCCACCGCCACGGACACCGCCAGGTTCCACCGCCACGGACACCGCCAGGTTCCACCGCCACGGACACCGCCAGGTTCCACCGCCACGGACACCGCCAGGTTCCACCGCCACGGACACCGCCAGGTTCCACCGCCATGGACACCGCCAGGTTCCCTGCCATGGATACCGCCATGTTCCCCGCCACGACACCGCCATGTTCCCCGCCACGGACACCGCCATGTTCCCCGCCATGGACACCGCCATGTTCCCCGCCATGGACACCGCCATGTTCCCCGCCATGGACACCGCCATGTTCCCCGCCACGACACCGCCAGGTTTCACCGCCACGGACACCGCCAGGTTCCACCGCCACGGACACCGCCAGGTTCCACCGCCACGGACACCGCCAGGTTCCCTGCCATGGATACCGCCATGTTCCCTGCCATGGATACCGCCATGTTCCCCGCCACGACACCGCCATGTTCCCCGCCATTGCTACCACAAATTTGCTGGAGATATATATTGGGGAAAGGGTTGGGTTTTGGGGGAACTGGGAGGAGAAAAACCTGTACAGGGCTCCACCCACCGCAATTACCTATGGTCTGCCTGGTATGGGGAGGGGGGCGGTAACTGCATAGAGCATGTGTCACCTGACAAAGTCACCCCCCCCCCATAGTGCCACACCCCTCCCCAGTTGTGACACTTCTTTCCTACATGTAATAATCAGCTTTTTTATTGCTACAAAATGACTTCGGACCCCCAAATATTATCTGTGTCTGTAGCAGAGACCCCGGAGACGGGGGGGGGGGGGGGGGGGGGCGTTCGCTGCCATTTATATCGGGTGATATCAGCAGAGAAGTTTATTGAAAGCAAATTGTCTTCGGGGGGGAAATGCGTTTTCATGGATTTTATCGCTCGAAACGCAACAGAATTCCTGAATCCTGGAGACATAAAAGAGGATTCCAAACCCAACGTGTCCCACCTGAGAACTGCGAGAGACCCCCCCCCCCCCCCCGTGGGGGCGGATAGAAGCCTTTACAGGTTTAGAGTCACACAAAAGGTCAGGACCCCCCCCCCTCCCCCACCAGAGACACAGAGCCCCCAGGACACCCCCCCCCTCACCAGGGACACAGAGCCCCAAGGACACCCCTCCCCCCCCACCAGAGACAGAGCCCCCAAGACACCCCCCCATCAGACACAGAGCCCCCAGGACCCCCCCCACCAGACACAGAGCCCCCAGGACACCCCTCCCCCCCCACCAGAGACAGAGCCCCCAGGACACCCCCCCCCTCACCAGGGACAGAGCCCCCAGGACACCCCCCCCCCTCACCAGGGACAGAGCCCCCAGGACACCCCCCCCCCTCACACCAGGGACAGAGCCCCCAGGACACCCCCCCCTCACCAGGGACAGAGACCCCAGGACACCCCTCCCCCCCCTCACCAAAGACAGAGCCCCCAGGACACTCCTCCGAGGACACCCCCCCCACGAAACTCCTCCCAGAGCCCCCAGGACACCCCCCCTCACCAGGGACAGAGCCCCCAGGACACCCCCCCCTCACCAGGGACAGAGCCCCCAAGACACCCCCCCCATCAGACACAGAGCCCCCAGGACACCCCCCACCAGACACAGAGGCCCAAGGACACCCCTCCCCCCCCCCCCACCAGGGACAGAGCCCCCAGGACACCCCCCCTCACCAGGGACAGAGCCCCCAGGACACCCCCCCCCCCTCACCAGGGACAGAGCCCCCAGGACACCCCCCCCCTCACCAGGGACAGAGCCCCCAGGACACCCCCCCCCTCACCAGGGACAGAGCCCCCAGGACACCCCCCCCCTCACCAGGGACAGAGCCCCCAGGACACCCCCCCTCACCAGGGACAGAGCCCCCAGGACACCCCCCCTCACCAGGGACAGAGCCCCCAGGACACCCCCCCTCACCAGGGACAGAGCCCCCAGGACACCCCCCCTCACCAGGGACAGAGCCCCCAGGACACCCCTCCCCCCCCATCACCAAAGACAGAGCCCCCAGGACACCCCCCCCCTCACCAGGGACAGAGCCCCCAGGACACCCCCCCCTCACCAGGGACAGAGCCCCCCAGGACACCCCCCCCCTCACCAGGGACAGAGCCCCCCAGGACACCCACCCCCCCTCACCAGGGACAGAGCCCCCCAGGACACGCACCCCCCCTCACCAGGGACAGAGCCCCCCAGGACACCCCCCCCTCACCAGGGACAGAGCCCCCAGGACACCCCCCCCTCACCAAAGACAGAGCCCCCAGGACACTCCTCCGAGGACACCCCCCCACGACACTCCTCCCAGAGCCCCCAGGACACCCCTCCCCCCCACCAGGGACACAGAGCCCCCAGGACACCCCCCCACACCAAAGCCCCCAGGACACCCCCCCCTCACCAAAGACAGAGCCCCCAGGACACTCCTCCGAGGACACCCCCCCCACGACACTCCTCCCAGAGCCCCCAGGACACCCCTCCCCCCACCAGGGACACAGAGCCCCCAGGACACCCCTCCTCCGCTCACCGTGTTGGGATTCGGCCCGCGGGCCGGGTGACGGACAGCCAGTCGGAAGTCTCCGGGGTTCTCGGCCTCCACACTCAGCTGTAACTGTAGATCCTCCCGAGAGTTCCCCGCCCCCTCCCGCCAGGCCCAGACCGACACCAGCACTGTGGGCAGAGGCTGAGAGGGGCCCCCACCTGCCATTATCGTCCTCCGGGGCCCCCGAGATCGGCTGACAGATAGGACACTTCCGGATCCCGGGACAACGCCAGCGCCACCTGGCAGGAAGAGTGCGGTACTACACCGCCAGTGTCACACAATGACAGACATCACATGGGGAGTGAGAGCGCCACCTGGCAGGAAGAGTGCGGTACTACACCGCCGGTGTCACACAATGACAGACATCACACTGGGAGTCAGAGCGCCACCTGGCAGGAAGAGTGCGGTACTACACCGCCAGTGCCACACAATGACAGACATCACACTGGGAGTGAGCGCCACCTGCCGGGTACAGCTCTGGTACTACACCCCGTATACTGCACAATAGGCAGGCATCGCACTTGGAGTTAGAGCGCCACCTGCCGGATACACTGCTGGTACTACACCTCTATACAGTACGGATCACCAGCTGATACTCGAGCGCCACCTCTGCTGTGGCCACATTGCGGTACTGCTCCTCATGGCCATGTACTAAGAGAGAGAGCGCCACCTCCTGGCTCTATCCGGTACTACTCCCCCTCTGCCGCGCAACCGCAGATATCACAGATGGAGGGACCGACACCCGCCGACCTCAACCGGTACTGCAAGATGTATCATTGCGTGACAGCGCCACCTGCCGGACACCGCGCCCCCAGCGCGATACTTTCACTTCCTTCCACCAATCAGGAAGGGGATTCCAGATGACGTCATCGGTGAGCGGGCCCTGGGAACCTGGCTGCAGGTGGGTGTGAGGCTGTGGGGCCCCTGAGTGCCTGTCCTGGTGGGAATGTGCCTTCACCGTGGGCTCATTCTGGAACAAGCATGCAGCCAGTGAAGTCTTAGGACCCCCCCAGGAAGTGAGGAAGAAGCAGCCCCCTTATTTACACCGGAGGAACTTCCAGCGGAGGCTTTGGTTGGGGTGACACTCTTAGGGGTCCCCAAAAGGGGAATGGACCTGAACCCCCCGAGGACCCCGGAATCGCTATGATTCCGCTGGTGACACCAACCATGACGGATGGAATTGGAAATGGAAAATCAGGGCGGCTTCTACAGGTTGTCACCGGGACCTCCAATGGGGCCCCTAGAGAGAAGTAACAACCCGAAGGGGCCCGTTCACACCTGTCCATTCCGGGGCAGTGCCGTAACGCGCATTACGTCATGCGCTGACACGCGCCGCGTACAAATGGGTGGGCCGCCATTGAAGATGAGCCTCCATTGCGGCTCCTTCATGTGGCAGACCAGTCATATCAGTGGACTCCATAGCGCCCCTCTGAGTGCACCAGCACACATGGCAGCCACTGTAGTCCATCACCATGCGTATCGGGGGGGTGCGTTGGGGCCAATGCGCCCATTGGGGTGCCATTGACATTGGATACCAGAGCTCACAACTCCCACATCGTGTCGGACGAATGTGAATGGGTCCTAATCTTCCCCCGTTCCGCCCACAACTAAATTTAAAAACCGTTTTGGGTGGAGTTGCACTTTAATGAGGCCAATGAGCCTCATCCGCCGTCCTAGATTCTCGTTCAGGGGCGGACTGACAACTCATGGGGCCACAGGGCAATAGGGGATCATGGGGCCCCCGTATCCTCGCCCACACCCAAAAAAGCCTATGAAAAAAACAATGAAAGGTACCAGGGGCATCTCATGGGGCCCCCTACTGACCCCGGGCCCTCGGCAGTGCCCGAGTGCTGGAATGGTCAGTCCGCCCTTTTCTCGTTACAAAACTCATAAGGTGTCGCTTTTGTGATGAAGGCAACAACTGATCTCCTGGAAATGCCAGTTTCCTGGCTGCCATGCTGACCACAGCGGAAAAATCATTTGGCCCTCACTGGCTGCTTGCTTGTTCCAGGCCGGTTACTCCAGGATGAAGGTGACAACCAGGCTGGTATTTTTGGGTGGTCTCCATGACTGGTGTCCTGCATATCTGAGCGCTGTGTGTTCTTTGTCTTTCCAGGGACGGGGATAATGGGGGCGGAGTCATGCTGTCTCTGGTATATGCATGCGCGCAGAAGGTGGTGAGTGACCACGCCTCCTTCCACCGGGCGCTGGACTCCATCCCCCGTGAGCTCTACTCGCCGCTCTTCGCTGCCGCTTTCCTGGGGAGGAAGACTCTGGTGCTGCAGGACCTGGTGCAGAGATGGCCGTTCCCCATCCTCAGCTTCCAGGAGCTGCTCCGAGGCCGCCCTGCCCACCTCCATTTCAGCCGGCAGTCCATGCAGACCGTCATACTGGGCATTGTGGCCTCCCTGGGCGACGCCATGAGCCAACATTACAGGATGAGTAGAGAGAGGTAACTGACCAATCCTGCAGGAGGAATGAGACTCTTGGGGGGGAGGGGGAGCTGGGATGGAACTCAGAGATGTCCACACCAGAGTCACCGGGAAATCCTGGGCCAAAGGAGTCTTTTGGAAATCAAGATTCTTGTACTCACCTTAAAATTTTTTTCTTGGAGTCCATTGAGGGAAACCGGAATTCTACCGCCGGGTGATACTGCCACCTACTGGAGGATTGGACACTGGCTAAGACAGTGTAACCTCTCCTTTACCCAGCATGCATCAGGGCCTAAAAACACAGATGGGGGAACCTGTGTCCCACAATGGACTCCAGGAAAAATATTTTACCGTGAGTACAAAAGTCCTGTCCATTGAGGGACACAGAGATTGATTCTAAGACCAGCAGGACACCCAGAAGCAGTCCAACTGAGGAGTAGGCTGCTCACAGGTCCATGACAAACATGGAACAGGGAAGGATGCTTACTGAAGAACCTTGAGCCCAACCAAGCTATGGCAGAGATAGATCACCAACAATTCACAGGATGCATCTTGAAGGACTTCAGCCCAACCCAGCTAAGTCAGAGCGATCACCAACAATCCACAGGATGCTTCTTCAAGGACTTTGAGCTCAACCCAGCTGAGGCAGAGATAGGCCACCAAGAATGCACAGGATGCTTCTAGAAGGACCTTGAGCCCAACCCAGCTGAGGCAGAGATAGACCACCAAGAATGCACAGGATGCTTCTAGAAGGACCTTGAGCCCAACCCAGCTGAGGCAGAGATAGACCACCAAGAATCCACAGGATGCTTCTAGAAGGACCTTGAGCCCAACCCAGCTGAGGCAGAGATAGACCACCAAGAATCCACAGGATGCTTCTAGAAGGATCTTGAGCCCAACCCAGCTGAGGCAGAGATAGACCACCAAGAATCCACAGGATGCTTCTTGGAGGACCTTGAGCTCAACCCAGCTGAGGCAGAGATAGACCACCAAGAATCAACATGATGCTTCTTGAAGGACTTTGAGCTAAACCCAGGTAAGGCAGAGAAACCACCAAGAATCCACAGGATGCTTCTTAAACGACCTTAGGCCCAACCCAGCTAAGGCAGAGAGACCACCAAGAATCCATAAGATGCTTCTTGAAGGACCTTGAGCCCAACCCACCTAAGGCAGAGACAGACCACCAGCAATCCACAGGATGCTTCTTGAAGGACCTTGAGCCCAACTCGGCTAAGGCAGAGAGACCACCAACAATCCACAGGATGTTTCTTGAAGGACCTTAGGCCCAACTCAGCTAAGGCAGAGAGACCACCAGCAATCCACAGGATGCTTCTTGAAGGACTTTGAGCCCAATCCAGCTAAGGCAGAGAGACCACCAAGAATCCATAAGGTGCTTCTAGAAGGACCATAAGCCCAACCCAGCTAAGGCAGAGAAACCACCAAGAATCCACAGGATGCTTCTTAAAGGACCTTGAGCCCAACCCAGCTAAGGCAGAGACAGACCACCAGCAATCCACAGGATGCTTCTTGAAGGACCTTGAGCCTAACCCAGCTATGGCAGAGAGACCACCAACAATCCACAGGATGCTTCTTGAAGGGCCTTGAGCCCAACCCAGCTAAGGCAGAGAGAGACCACCAGCAATCCACAAGATGTTTCTTGAAGGACCTTGAGCCCAACCCAGCTAAGGCAGAGAGAGACCACCAACAATCTACAGGATGCTCCTAAAGGACCTTGAGCCCAATCCAGCGAAGGCAGAGAGAGACCACCAACAATCCACAAGATGTTTCTTGAAGGACCTTGAGTCCAACCCAGCTAAGGCAGAGAGACCACCAACAATCCACCAAACAAGTGGGACAACACAAGGCCTGCAAAGGACAAATAGACTAGATAATGCAGGTTCTCATCAGGACAGGGAACAGTAGGGACTGGCCCAGGACAACCTTGAAGGTCTGAAGTTCCCCCAACAGAATGGGAAGGCTAAATGGTACCAGAAAGGGCTCTGCAGTGTCTAAAGATATAGAGAATGGTGCTGGAAGAAGGAGCCGGAGTCTGTGTGAGGACCCAGAATGGCCTTGGAAGAGACCTTGTAGGTACCTTGTAGGTAGGTCGCTACACTCAAACAACAATGAATGGCTGATGGAGGGGAACCTGACTCAAGGGTTCTTGAGGGAACTATAGAGAGGGAGTGTAGAAGGCACACCGCCCAAAGCCACATGGAGATGAACAGACAGCCCCCCACTTGTAGAAGTGGGGGCGCACCTTTAGGCAGAAGGGTGAGTGAACCACCGGCCTCAAATCCTACAGCTGGAGGGTCAAGAAGGTCCCAAATGTGGAACAAGTACTGAAGTAGAGGATGGAGGGGGTACAAATGCTTCCCGCTTTGGGGTGGAGAGGTAAGCCGGGAACTACAGGCTGATCCTCTAGGTTGCTGGTGCCCAACACGCAGCCCTCGGGCAACGGGGCAATCTAAGGGGGGCAGTAGGGGGCCGGGCGCTGGAACATTCTGTGTTTTCTGGGTACTGAATGAGAGAGACTACTGTGGGTGGAGTTACTGTGGGTGGAGTTACTGTATCTCCGCCCATAGTACAAGCAAAATCCCAGCCTGCTGAGAGAGAGCGGTGCATGACCGTGTGATGGGTGAGGGATTCCCATTGGGGGGGATGGTGGGTTACCCTTCACTGTCACAACCCCCAGTGCAATGGGGGGGGGGGGGATTTCAAGAGTGGGGGGGGGGTAATAGTACTCATACCAATGTTGGGGGTTATTATTGCTCTCACTGACACCAATGCTGGGGGGGTCATTATTGCACTTACTGACACCGATGTTGGGGGTTACACTGGAGGTTGGCCTATTCTCATTGTCAGTGTCCAGTCCTCCTGTAGGTGGCAGCATAACCCTATGGTCTAAAAATGGGCGTGTCCCTCAATAGACAAGAAAGAAATGGCAGTTGCCCGAAACCATTGGATCAGCATGACAGCCAGGGAACTTGTATTTTCAGAATCATTTCACAATGGCGACTTACATCCTCTGTAGAGGCTTAGGAGGTCTCGGGTGGAGATGCCTCTTTTTCAATAAAAAAGGTGAAGTTCCCTGTAATGGAAGGACCTTAAAGGGCCACTCCACTCAATGGCAGGACCTTAAAGGGCCACTCCACTCAATGGAAGGAGCTTAAAGGGCCACTCCACTCAATGGAAGGACCTTAAAGGGCAATTCCACTCAATGGAAGGACCTTAAAGGGCCATTCCACTCAATAACAGGACCTTAAAGGGCCATTCCACTCAATGGAAGGACCTTAAAGGGCCATTCCACTCAATGGAAGGACCTTAAAGGGCCATTCCACTCAATGGCAGGACCTTAAAGGGCCATTCCACTCAATGGCAGGACCTTAAAGGGCCATTCCACTCAATGGCAGGACCTTAAAGGGCCATTCCACTCAATGGCAGGAGCTTAAAAGGCCATTCCACTCAATGGCAGGACCTTAAAGGGCCATTCCACTCAATGGCAGGACCTTAAAGGGCCATTCCACTCAATGGCAGGAGCTTAAAAGGCCATTCCACTCAATGGCAGGAGCTTAAAGGGCCATTCCACTCAATGGCAGGAGCTTAAAGGGCCACTCCACTCAATGGCAGGACCATAAAGGGCCATTCCACTCCATGGCAGGACCTTAAAGGGCCATTCCACTCCATGGCATGACCTTAAAGGGCCACTCCACTCAATGGAAGAACCTTAAAGGGCCACTCCACTCAATGGAAGGACCTTAAAGGGCCACTCCACTCAATGGAAGGACCTTAAAGGGCCACTCCACTCAATGGAAGGACCTTAAAGGGCCAATACACTCAATGGAAGGACCTTAAAGGGCCACTCCACTCAATGGAAGGACCTTAAAGGGCCACTCCACTCAATGGCAGGGCCTTAAAGGGCCAATACACTTAATGAAAGGACCTTAAAGGGCCACTCCACTCATAACTGATATGGGTTTATGTTTTGCAGTTGATGTCCGTTGGGCACGCACACTAACCTTTCGCTCTTGTTGCGCAGGGGGCATCGCTTGCGTCTCCTCGACATGACGGGCGCCCGCACCGCCATCTTGGAACAAGGCCCTGACGCGATGAGCGCATTGTCACGCACGGTGACCCTGGCCAAGGCATGCATCGAGCTCTCCAAGAGGCGCCGCAGCGAAGCCACCCAAGCGGCGAAGAGGAGGCGGGGAGACGGAAACTCCGCGCCGGTCCCGCCCGACCCCCCGGACTCCGCGTGCGTGGTGGAAGTGCGGGTGGACCTCTACGTGAACAGCACATCCTTCTCCGTCCTGCGGGAGGCGCTCCAGGCCAGCGTCCACGGGCCCCTACGTCTGCGGTGCCGTGACCTGCGGGCCAAGGAGCTGTCCCTGCGGAGGACGGTGGCGCTGCTGGAACTCCTGGAACCGGCGGGGGTGCGCCAGATCGACCTCAGCTTCAACAACCTCGGCCTGGAGGGTCTCAACGCCGTCCTGCCCGCCATGGCGAGATTCCACGCCCTGCGCAGCCTCCAACTGCCGTACAGCAACGTCGACCTCCGCCGCCCCACCCCCGACATGGAGGACGCCACCAGGAGATTCGCCGCGCTCCTCGCACAGCTGAAATCCCTGCAGGAGCTGAACCTCGGATCCTCCCGCCTGTCCGGGTGGCTGCAGCGGGTGTTGGGGTGAGACGCCATCTTCAGGGGCAATATTCCCGTAACCCCTTCCCTGCCCCCGACGTGACATCACGTATCAGCCCCCGCAAGGTGGGAAAAGAAATTAAAGCAATGAAAAATGAAAAGGCCCCCCCCATATGAAAAGGCCCCCAAATCGTTTCATAAATATAAAATGACCCCCCCCCCAAAAAAAAAAATAAAAAAAAATTAGTTTATAAATTTTAAATAAAATATGAAAAATAATTAAAGAAATGAAAAATCCTCCCCCCCCCCCCCAAAACAAAATACAATTTTGATTTTAAAAAAATGAAAGCCCCCCCCCCTAAAAAAAACAATTATTTAAAAAAAATTAAAGTTTAAGAAATACAAAGTGAAAACCCCCTCCAAAAATTAGAAAAATGTAAGTTTGATAAATTAAAAATAAAAGATGAAAAGCCCCCCCAAAAAAAATGTAATTTTGAATGTAGAAAAGGAAAAGCCCCCCCCCCCCAAAAAAAATGTAAGTTTAATAACTAAAAAATGAAACCCCCCTCCAAAAAATAAAAAAAAAGTTTAAATTAAAAATGAAACCCCCCCCCCCAAAACAAATAGAAAAAAATAAAGTTTAAGAAATGCAAAACCCCCTTAAAAAAAATAGAACAAATTTAAGTTTAATAAATTAAAAATAAAAGATGAAAAGCCCCCCAAAAATTTTTTTATTTTAATTTAAAAAAAGGAAAAGCCCCCCCCCCCAAAAAAAATTAAGGATTAATAACTACAAAATGAAAAGCCCCCCCCTCCCCCAAAAAATAGAAAAAATTAAAGTTTAAGAAACACAAAAGCCCTTTCAAAAAATAGAAGAAAATTAAGTTTAATAAATTAAAAATAAAAGATGAAAAGCCCCCCCCCCCCCAAAAAATTTTTTTATTTTAATTTAAAAAAAGGAAAAGCTGTTAAAATGTACAGTCTGATCACTGGGGGAGGGGAGACTGAGGAAATGCTTCCTCCTGCCTGCAGCAGACTGATGACATCATCTCAGCCTAGGTGTGACATGTCAGAAAAGTTAAGTAGGAAGTAGGTGGGGACACATGAAGGTGGGCGGGGTACATATGAAGATGGGCAGAGACACATGAAAGGTGGGTGGGGATACATGCAGGATGGCGGGGTACACATGAAAGGTGGGTGGGGATACATGCAGGATGGCGGGGTACACATGATGGTGGGCGGGACACATGAAAGGTGGGTGGGGATACATGAAAGGTGGGTGGGGATACATGCAGGATGGCGGGGGACACACGAAGGTGGGCGGGACACATGAAAGGTGGGTGGGAACACATGAAAGATGGGTGGGGATACATGCAGGATGGCGGGGTACACATGATGGTGGGCGGAACACATGAAGGTGGGCGGGACTCATGAAGGTGGGTGGGGATACATGCAGGATGGCGGGGGACACACGAAGGTGGGCGGGACACATGAAAGGTGGGTGGGGACACATGAAAGATGGGTGGGGATACATGCAGGATGGCAGGGTACACATGATGGTGGGCGGAACACATGAAGGTGGGCGGGACTCATGAAGGTGGGTGGGATAGATTAAGGTGGGTGGGTGGGGCATAATAGGAAATGTTGGCAGGGGATCTCCACATTGGATAGGAGAGGATGTCAGACTCCGCCCATACATATCACTCCCGCCTCCCATTGGCCTGGATTGCTCCTGAACTCTGCGGTCCTTTTCTTTTCTCAGGTGCCTCCAGGAGCCGCTGGAGAGTCTGGAATTGGCGTTTTGTTTCCTCCTGCCGGCGGATTTCTATTATTTGTCGCGGAGCCTCCACTCCTCCGCCCTGAAGAAGGTGGACCTGAGCGG
>NW_028320255.1:40000-57093 GCF_062004578.1 Staurois parvus
TTGGTTGCCGGTTACGTAAGACGTCCTGTCCGTGGTGGAGGTGAGTCCTCTGATTTTTAGATTGTAAGCTCCATGGCCAAGGCCCTCCTCCTCCTTCTGCGTCCCTTTATATTGTACAGCGCTGCGCAAACTGCTGTGCGATTGGTCGGCGTGCGTTTTCGCCGTTGAGACGTTTATAAATTCTAAAGTTCGCTATGAGCCTGCGCCGCCCGTCTTCTGCCAGCCCGCAATATGGCCGATTCGGAATCGCGGGCAGAATCGCCGCCATTCCAAATCATTGCGCCGCACACGTCCACGGCGCCCCGAACGCGGCGTGACAAAACGCGAGGCCCCATCCGCACTCGGTAATCTGGAATCGCAGGCGTAACTGCTGCAAAGCGCGCGTTTGGGCGCATGCATTCAAAAATCGCACGGCAAAACGGCATTAAAAATTGCGCGACGCTTGGTGCTCTCACCCCAGGTTCACACGTATGCGTTTTCCGTTGCGTTTTGTGGAAACGCACCGCAATCCATTTACCGCGATTTCCTACGGGGGCGGGTTCACATCCATTTAACGCGATTTCCTACGGGGGCGTGTTCACGCCTCCGCGTTTTCACCACGCTGCGTTTTTTTGGAAAGGGTCGGGGACTTTTTCAAACGCATTGCATTTTTTGGTTCTATAGACTTTTGCGCTTTTGATGCGTTTTGCATTTAAAATCTGCCTAGCAACAAGAAAAATGTAAAAAAAAAAAAACGCATCAGAAACGCATCAAACGCAACGCGGGCGGAATCGGCGCTACGATCCCAAATGCTGTCGTAACGCGGCGCACGTATTCGGCGCAGTCCTGTCGCGTGATAAATCGCATGGCGTGAAGCTTGTCTCCCGAATAGGATCAGGAGTTTCTTGTGGGCCACGAGCTTCGCTGGATGCGGTTTTGCCGCAATTGCGTAGCGATCTATCACGGCGGAACCGCACCGCGGCATTGAAATCGAACGGCACCCAACCACACGTGCTGCGTTTTGACAGCGTTGCAGCGCCATTTGGGATCGCGGGCAGAGTGGCGGCTATTTCGCCCATGATCCCAAATTGCTGGATGCGCACAGGGCCTGAGCGATTTGCACGCGATTCCGAGATACGCGCACGTGGCGCCCGTTCGCTTGCACGGCCCGCCCTGAGCTCCTCCTCCTTTTTGGGGCAAATTTGTAAAGGCGCCATTTGCCGCGCAGCAATCGCATCGTGTTCGGGGGGATGGTAAAGGATAATGGGATCCAAACGCACGTTGCGCAGTGATTGCCACGCGATTTGGAACTGCAGGAAGAGTCGCAACGACTGACGTGCAGCCTAAAAGCCCCTCCCCCCTTTTGTTTGTACTGAGGGACCCCAGGGCCAGGTCAGGGTCCTTGAGCACCCAAGATGAAAAGGCCAAAGGGCCCTCCCCCCATGAGGTGTTAACCCTTCAGCTGTATAGGTTGCAGGTCCTGCCGTTCCCCTCCTGCTGAATCAGCCAAGACTGCCAACCCTTCGGTCCAGGTCTGGCCATGGCGGTTCCTCTTCTGCCAACCCTTTGGCCCAGGCTTGGCCATGGCGGTTCCTCTTCTGCCAACCCTTTGGCCCAGGCTTGGCCATGGCGGTTCCTCTTCTGCCAACCCTTTGGCCCAGGCTTGGCCATGGCGGTTCCTCTTCTGCCAACCCTTTGGCCCAGGCTTGGCCATGGCGGTTCCTCTTCTGCCAACCCTTTGGCCCAGGCTTGGCCATGGCGGTTCCTCTTCTGCCAACCCTTTGGCCCAGGCTTGGCCATGGCGGTTCCTCTTCTGCCAACCCTTTGGCCCAGGCTTGGCCATGGCGGTTCCTCTTCTGCCAACCCTTTGGCCCAGGCTTGGCCATGGCGGTTCCTCTTCTGCCAACCCTTTGGCCCAGGCTTGGCCATGGCGGTTCCTCTTCTGCCAACCCTTTGGCCCAGGCTTGGCCATGGCGGTTCCTCTTCTGCCAACCCTTTGGCCCAGGCTTGGCCATGGCGGTTCCTCTTCTGCCAACCCTTTGGCCCAGGCTTGGCCATGGCGGTTCCTCTTCTGCCAACCCTTTGGCCCAGGCTTGGCCATGGCGGTTCCTCTTCTGCCAACCCTTTGGCCCAGGCCTGGCCATGGTGGTTCCTCTTCTGCCAACCACTCGGCCTGGACCCAGCCAAGGCGGTTCCTTATCTGCCAACCCTTCAGCCCAGGCCTGGCTATGACGGTTCTTCTTCTGCCAACTCTTCGGCCTGCACCCGGCCATGGCAGTTTCTCATTTACTAACTCCTCGGCCCAGGCCTGGCCATGGTGGTTCCCCCTTGCCGACCCCTCGGCCTTGGCCCGGCCATGTTGGCCACCCAGTCAGATTGTGGCATCCCCAACCCTGGCATAAATCTGGGATTCTGAGGGGTTCCTAAGCTGCAAGATCTTATCCCCCGGCAAGGGTGCGACTCATGTAGACATGTACGCTACCTGGGGGGGGGGGGGTGAATACAAAAAACCCCCACTAGTGGTCCCACAAAGGGTACAAATCTTTGAAAGCTTTCAGGAAAAGTGTACCCCCCCCCCGCCCTCCCCCACAAGCTCCAACATCCAATAGTGAGGCCGGGATGGGTGTGGGGAGGCTCCAGTAAAGCTGTAAAAGGGGGAGGCAGGAACGGCGAGATTCCCCATCACCCCTTTTTCCATTGGCCATTACCTCTACAGCTTGATTGTACAATCCAATCACACAGGCCTTTGCGTTACATAGTCAGTGGTGGATCTGAAGGAGATTGTACAATCAGATTGTATAGTGTGTGGTCAGTCTAAAGCTGGCCAAACTCTCTGCCAGCCATTCTCAACTGGGGTGCCGCCAGAAGTCCTCAGGGGTGAGGCATCAAATCAGAGCTGAGCTCCTCTGCCGAACATTGCTACACGGACAGCTCAGCCAAGACGGTATTGTGTAGATCAGAGGAAGGGGGAGGCGCCTTTCAGAGGAGGGGGGAAGGGGTCTTCCAGAGGAAGGGGAAGGCGTCTTCCAGAGGAGGGGGGAGGTGACTTCCAGAGGAAGGGGGAGGCGTCTTCCAGAGGAAGGAGGAGGCGTCTTCCAGAGGAGGGGGGAAGGCGTCTTCCAGAGGAGGGGGGAAGGCGTCTTCCAGAGGAGGGGGGAAGGCGTCTTCCAGAGGAAGGGGGAGGCGTCTTCCAGAGGAAGGGGGAGGCGTCTTCCAGAGGAAGGGGGAGGCGTCTTCCAGAGGAAGGGGGAAGGCGTCTTCCAGATGAGGGGGGAAGGCGTCTTCCAGAGGAGGGGGGAAGGCGTCTTCCAGAGGGAGGGGGGAAGGCGTCTTCCAGACTGAAGGGGAAGGCGTCTTCCAGAGGAGGGGGGAGGCGTCTTCCAGAGGAGGGGGTAAGGCGTCTTCCAGAGGGAGGGGGGGAGGCGTCTTCCAGAGGGAGGGGGGGAGGCGTCTTCCAGAGGGAGGGGGGAGGCGTCTTCCAGAGGGAGGGGGGGAGGCGTCTTCCAGAGGAGGGGGTGAGGCGTCTTCCAGAGGAGGGGGGAAGGCGTCTTCCAGAGGGAGGGGGGAAGGCGTCTTCCAGAGGGAGGGGGGAAGGCGTCTTCCAGAGGGAGGGGGGAAGGCGTCTTCCAGAGGGAGGGGGGAAGGCGTCTTCCAGAGGGAGGGGGGAAGGCGTCTTCCAGAGGGAGGGGGGAAGGCGTCTTCCAGAGGAGGGGGGAAGGCTTCCTCTGGTGTAAGACTGAAGGGGGCGCTGTAGGGGGGATTCTAATGCTTTTCCTCTCCTTTCCTCCTGCACAGGTGGAGCTCCGCCATGCGTAAGAAGAGGTTCCTGTTGCTGTACGGGACGCAGAAGGGACAGGCGCAGGCTATCGCCGAGGAAATCGCCCAGCAGGCCGAGCAGCATGGCTTCCTCGCCAACGTCTTCTCCTTACAAGACCTGGAGAAGGTGAGCCGTCCCCCCCCCCCGTGTGTGTCCCCCCCCCCCCCGTGTGTGTCCCCCGTGTGGTGTGTGTCCCCCGTGTGGTGTGTGTGTCCCCCGTGTGGTGTGTGTCCCCCGTGTGTGTCCCCCGTGTGGTGTGTGTCCCCCGTGTGTGTCCCCCGTGTGGTGTGTCCCCCGTGTGTGTGGGCCGGTCGTAGTTCCGACTCCCGTGTTCTGTCCCGCTGGTTTGGGGTGCTGCACTGTGGGCCCCCTGTTCTTATAACTCCTGCATAGTCTGTGGCGCTGTACAATGGGCAGGTGAGAATGGGGGGGGGGGGGGCTGTGAGGTTGGCTGTGTGGGGCCCCCGTGGTTTCTAACAGCAGAGAAAAGTGCTGAGAAGTACAACATGAAGAACAACTGAAGAGCTCCATCTCAGCTGCTGGTATGTCGGGTCGTTTCGATGTCTCAGATGTCCATGTGGAATTTGGGACTCCAAAAATAGTCACCAAAAATGGTGTGTGGGGGAGGGGAGGTCACTGCACCGCTGGTTTTACTTGCAGGTCTTCCAGTATTGGATTTACCCAACATTACCCCCTTTCTGATTTTTATTGGTGGGTTTTGCAATCCTGATTAGTCCTCAGATCAGTCCCTGAGTCATTGTAAGGATTTGATGGCATTGGCTGCACTCTACTCCCCCTCTGTGATCAGTGGGAAGAATTTCCCTTACATTGGGGGTCAGTGGGAAGAATGTCCCTTACATTGGGGGGTCAGTGGGAAGAATGTCCCTTACATTGGGGGTCAGTGGGAAGAATGTCCCTTACATTGGGGGTCAGTGGGAAGAATGTCCCTTACATTGGGGGTCAGTGGGAAGAATGTCCCTTACATTGGGGGTCAGTGGGAAGAATGTCCCTTACATTGGGGGTCAGTGGGAAGAATGTCCCTTACATTGGGGGTCAGTGGGAAGAATGTCCCTTACATTGGGGGTCAGTGGGAAGAATGTCCCTTACATTGGGGGTCAGTGGGAAGAATGTCCCTTACATTGGGGGTCAGTGGGAAGAATGTCCCTTACATTGGGGGTCAGTGGGAAGAATGTCCCTTACATTGGGGGTCAGTGGGAAGAATGTCCCTTACATTGGGGGTCAGTGGGAAGAATGTCCTTTACATTGGGGGTCAGTGGGAAGAATGTCCCTTACATTGGGGGTCAGTGGGAAGAATGTCCCTTACATTGGGGGTCAGTGGGAAGAATGTCCCTTACATTGGGGGCCAGTGGGAAGAATGTCCCTTACATTGGGGGCCAGTGGGAAGAATGTCCCTTACATTGGGGGTCAGTGGGAAGAATGTCCCTTACATTGGGGGTCAGTGGGAAGAATGTCCCTTACATTGGGGGTCAGTGGGAAGAATGTCCCTTACATTGGGGGTCAGTGGGAAGAATGTCCCTTACATTGGGGGTCAGTGGGAAGAATGTCCCTTACATTGGGGTCAGTGGGAAGAATGTCCCTTACATTGGGGGTCAGTGGGAAGAATGTCCCTTACATTGGGGGTCAGTGGGAAGAATGTCCCTTACATTGGGGGTCAGTGGGAAGAATGTCCCTTACATTGGGGGTCAGTGGGAAGAATGTCCCTTACATTGGTGGTCAGGGGGAAGAATGTCCCTTACATTGGTGGTCAGTGGGAAGAATGTCCCTTACATTGGGGGTCGGTGGGAAGAATGTCCCTTACATTGGGGGTCAGTGGGAAGAATGTCCCTTACATTGGGGGTCAGTGGGAAGAATGTCCCTTACATTGGGGGTCAGTGGGAAGAATGTCCCTTGCATTGGTGTCAGTGGGAAGAATGTCCCTTACATTGGTGGTCAGTGGGAAGAATGTCCCTTACATTGGGGGTCAGTGGGAAGAATGTCCCTTACATTGGGGGTCAGTGGGAAGAATGTCCCTTACATTGGGGGTCAGTGGGAAGAATGTCCCTTACATTGGTGATCAGTGGGAAGAATGTCCCTTACATTGGGGGTCAGTGGGAAGAATGTCCCTTACATTGGGGGTCGGTGGGAAGAATGTCCCTTACATTGGAGGTCAGTGGGAAGAATGTCCCTTACATTGGAGGTCAGTGGGAAGAACGTCCCTTACATTGGGGGTCGGTGGGAAGAACGTCCCTTACATTGGTGGTCAGTGGGAAGAATGTCCCTTACATTGGGGGTCAGTGGGAAGAATGTCCCTTACATTGGGGGTCAGTGGGAAGAATGTCCCTTACATTGGGGGTCAGTGGGAAGAATGTCCCTTACATTGGAGGTCAGTGGGAAGAATGTCCCTTACATTGGGGGTCAGTGGGAAGAATGTCCCTTACATTGGTGGGTCAGTGGGAAGAATGTCCCTTACATTGGGGGTCAGTGGGAAGAATGTCCCTTACATTGGGGGTCAGTGGGAAGAATGTCCCTTACATTGGGGGTCAGTGGGAAGAATACCCCCTCACAGACAGCTAAAAAAGATCCTCGGTGTCATGCAGCTGGCTCTGCCAAGTGGTGGTGGCACCATCAAATTGGAGGTCATCAAGCCACAGCTGAAGGAACCCCTAGAAGCCTCTGGAGGAACCCCTAGAAGCCTCTGGAGGAACCCTAGAGTTCATGGAGCCCTGTCTGGGAATGGTTGCTCTACATTATTAGGTGTGATGTGTTTGCAGTTCCCCTATAAACCGATTCCATATAAATGTGGATTGTTGGCTGAACATGTCCATCATCTGAAATCTAAGGACCCCTCCAGGGAGCGGACTGACAACTCATGGGGCCCCGGGCAATAGAGGTATCATGGGACCCCTGTGTCCTTGCCCACACTCAAACTACACCCAAAAAAGCCTATAAAAGGTATTAGGGGCATCTCATGGGGCCCCCTACTGACCCCAGGCCCTCAGGCACTGCCCGAGTTCTCGAATGGTCATTCCGCCCCTGGACCCCTCCCCACTATTCTAGTTTGGTCATGTAGGACTTTATCATGTATGGAGATCCTATTGAGCACCTCTTACATTTTGTATTTCAGTTCTGCCTGGAGGAGGAGAGAGATCCTGTAGTCATCGTGATCTCCACTACGGGAAGCGGAGAACCCCCGGAACCCGCAGCAAAATTTGTGAGAGAAATCCAATACAAAGAACTCCCGGCGGACTACTTGGCCCAGCTGCGATATGGATTATTGGGTACGTGTCCCACACACGACATCTGACCGTATGAAAACTTGTGTGTCCGCGGCAGCTGCTTTACCTGCCGAAGGATTTGTATCCCTGTCCATCCAGTTCTGAGATTTACATAGCTCTGCCTTACAGTACAGCCCTGTCTGAGCAGACAGGAGACCTGATCTATCTCTGTTGCAGTTCAGTAGGGCTTACAGGTCTTATCCCTCCTCCAACCTGTGACTGGGCAAAAGAAACAGCAAATCTCTGTTACTCTGCTCTCTACCCCTGTCAGCACCCAATGGGATGCCTGATGGGATGGTTTTGGTCTTGTTGGCAGCCTGTGGACAACTGTCTGCAGCCAAACTTCCACCTCACGGCAAAGTCACCTTATATTCGGAGGTCCTGCTACCTAAAACATTGCATAAAACTACCTGTGGGTGGAAAAATTGATAATATTTTCACCCTTCTCCCAACTTCCATAGTGCAGGAGGTGACGTCATCCCGCTGGCAGCAAAATCCCCAGGAATGCTGAGTAGCCGAAACCTCATAAGAAGACAGTGCAGGTCGATATTTGGACTACTGAACATTCATCAAAATCGCCACCTTTGCCCAGGCACCATGGGAGGGAAGGGGATGTCACCACCCTTGCCTAGGCACCATGGTAAGGAAGGAGATGTCGCCACCCTTGCCCAGGCACCATGGGAGGGAAGGGGATGTCACCACCCTTGCCCAGGCACCATGGGAGGGAAGGGGATGTCACCACCCTTGCCCAGGCACCATGGGAGGGAAGGGGATGTCACCACCCTTGCCCAGGCACCATGGGAGGGAAGGGGATGTCACCACCCTTGCCCAGGCACCATGGGAGGGAAGGGGATGTCACCACCCTTGCCCAGGCACCATGGGAGGGAAGGGGATGTCACCACCCTTGCCCAGGCACCATGGGAGGGAAGGGGATGTCACCACCCTTGCCCGGACACCATGGGAGGGAAGGGGATGTCACCACCCTTGCCTAGACACCATGGGAGGGAAGGGGATGTCACCACCCTTGCCTAGACACCATGGGAGGGAAGGGGATGTCACCACCCTTGCCCAGGCACCATGGGAGGGAAGGGGATGTCGCCACCCTTGCCTAGACACCATGGGAGGGAAGGGGATGTCGCCACCCTTGCCTGGACACCATGGGAGGGAAGGGGATGTCACCACCCTTGCCTAGACACCATGGGAGGGAAGGGGATGTCACCACCCTTGCCCAGGCACCATGGGAGGGAAGGGGATGTCGCCACCCTTGCCCAGACACCATGGGAGGGAAGGGGATGTCGCCACCCTTGCCTGGACACCATGGGAGGGAAGGGGATGTCACCACCCTTGCCTAGACACCATGGGAGGGAAGGGGATGTCACCACCCTTGCCCAGGCACCATGGGAGGGAAGGGGATGTCACCACCCTTGCCCAGGCACCATGGGAGGGAAGGGGATGTCACCACCCTTGCCCAGGCACCATGGGAGGGAAGGGGATGTCACCACCCTTGCCCAGGCACCATGGGAGGGAAGGGGATGTCACCACCCTTGCCCAGGCACCATGGGAGGGAAGGGGATGTCACCACCCTTGCCCAGGCACCATGGGAGGGAAGGGGATGTCACCACCCTTGCCTAGACACCATGGGAGGGAAGGGGATGTCACCACCCTTGCCTAGACACCATGGGAGGGAAGGGGATGTCACCACCCTTGCCCAGGCACCATGGGAGGGAAGGGGATGTCACCACCCTTGCCCAGGCACCATGGGAGGGAAGGGGATGTCGCCACCCTTGCCTAAACACCATGGGAGGGAAGGGGATGTCACCACCCTTGCCCAGGCACCATGGGAGGGAAGGAGATGTCACCATCCTTGCCTAAACACCATGGGAGGGAAGGGGATATCATCACCCTTGCCCAGACACCATGGGAGGAAAGAGAATGTCACCACCCTTGCCCAGGCACCATGGCTTGTTGCCTATCATCAGTGCAGTGTATGAAAATCAGGCTTGTTGACCATCATCAGTGCAGCGTATGTAGACCAGGCTTGTTTGCCATCAGCAGTGCAGTTTATGGAGACCATGGCTTGTTAACCATCATCACTGCAGGGTATGAAAACCAGCCTTGTTGGCCATCATCAGAGTACTCTGTGGAAACCAGGCTTGTTGGCCATCATCAGTGTATCGTATGGAAACCAGGCTTGTTGGCCATTATCAGAGTACTGTGTGGAAACCAGGCTTGTTGGCCATCATCAGCGTACTGTGTGGAAACCAGGCTTGTTGGCCATCATCAGCGTACTGTGTGGAAACCAGGCTTGTTGGCCATCATCAGCGTACTGTCTGGAAACCAGGCTTGTTGGCCATCATCAGCGTACTGTGTGGAAACCAGGCTTGTTGGCCATCATCAGCGTACTGTGTGGAAACCAGGCTTGTTGGCCATCATCAGCATACTGTGTGGAAACCAGGCTTGTTGGCCATCATCAGCGTACTGTGTGGAAACCAGGCTTGTTGGCCATCATCAGCGTACTGTGTGGAAACTAGTCTTGTTGACCGTTATCAGAGTACTGTGTGGAAACTAGTCTTGTTGACCGTTATCAGAGTACTGTGTGGAAACCAGGCTTGTTGGCCATCATCAGCGTACTGTGTGGAAACTAGTCTTGTTGACCGTTATCAGAGTACTGTGTGGAAACCAGGCTTGTTGGCCATCATCAGTGCAACATATAGAAACCAGGCTTGTTGGCCATCATCAGAGTAGTGTATGGAAATCAGGCTTGTTGGCCATCATCAGT
Source organism: Staurois parvus (assembly GCF_062004578.1). Classification (NCBI taxonomy): domain Eukaryota; kingdom Metazoa; phylum Chordata; class Amphibia; order Anura; family Ranidae; genus Staurois; species Staurois parvus. The sequence continues at coordinate 49,851 of NW_028320255.1, forward strand.
GCAACATATAGAAACCAGGCTTGTTGGCCATCATCAGTGCAGCGTATGGAAACTATGGCTTCTTGGCCATCATCAGTGCAGCGTATGGAAACTATGACTTGTTGGCCATCATCAGTGCAGCGTATGGAAACTATGACTTGTTGGCCATCATCAGTGCAGTGTGTGGAAACCAGGATTGTTGGCCCCCACCAGTACAGTGTATGGAAACCATGGCTTCTATGGAGTTAGGCATGGAACCCAATAAGATGGTATAACTATACAGGTATTGGTGAGAAAAGACTAAAGGAATCAAAAAGTCTTCCAACCCAATCAGTACGTAGAACAGTAAAGCCTTCTTAGAACAGAAGATATTCACATGTTGCATTTCATTAGATTTCCAAAAACCTAAGGATTAGGACAGTGGGTGGAGCCCCGAAAATCATTGCCATGCATCCCGTCAGCCAAATACACATTGAGAATGGCTGGGGTGGGGTGCAAATATAGCCTCATCAAGCCTTTTATACCGACTGCTGCACACACCTGTTTCTGGCTTGTTGGCCCTCATCAGTGCAGTGTATGGAAACCAGCCTTGTTGGCCATAATCCGATTACTGTGTGGAAACTAGGCTTGTTGGCCATCATCAGAGTACTGTGTGGAAACCAGGCTTGTTGGCCATCATCAGAGTACTGTGTGGAAACCAGGCTTGTTGGCCATCATCAGAGTACTGTGTGGAAACCAGGCTTGTTGGCCATCATCAGAGTACTGTGTGGAAACCAGGCTTGTTGGCCATCATCAGAGTACTGTGTGGAAACCAGGCTTGTTGGCCATCATCAGAGTACTGTGTGGAAACCAGGCTTGTTGGCCATCATCAGAGTACTGTGTGGAAACCAGGCTTGTTGGCCATCATCAGAGTACTGTGTGGAAACCAGGCTTGTTGGCCATCATCAGAGTACTGTGTGGAAACCAGGCTTGTTGGCCATCATCAGAATAGTGTATGGAAACCAGGCTTGTTGGCCATCATCAGTGCAACATATGGAAACCAGGCTTGTTGGCCATCATCAGAGTACTGTGTGGAAACCAGGCTATGGAAACCATGGCTTCTGTAGAGTAAGGCATGGAACCCAACGAGGAAGTATAACCATTCAGGTAATGGAATCAAAGTGAATTTGAACATTTTTAGAAATGTATGTCGTAATGTTTGCCCGTCTGATTTATTTCAATGGACGGAAAGTCCGGCGCTAGGTTCAGGTCTTCTGGTGAAGCCACATTTTGGTTTATTTTCCTGCTTTGCAGCTCTCGGAGACTCTGAATTTACCTTCTTTTGCAACGGTGGAAAAATTGTGGACAGAAGACTCCAAGAACTTGGCGCAAAACACTTCTACGACACCGGATATGCCGATGATTCTACTGGGTGAGTGGGTTCCTAATTAGAAGGGGCCCTGACGTGGGGGACCCTATTGGGTGAGAGGAATCATTTTATAATTAGGGGGCTCCTGAGGTGGATGACCCTATTGGGTGAGAGGAATCCTTTATAATTAGGGGGCTCCTGAGGTGGATGACCCTATTGGGTGAGAGGAGTCATTTATAATTTGGGGGCTCCTGAGGTGGATGACCCTATTGGGTGAGAGGAATCATTTATAATTAGGGGGCTCCCGAGGTGGATGACCCTATTGGGTGAGAGGAATCCTTTATAATTAGGGAGCTCCTGAGGTGTATGACCCTATTGGGTGAGAGGAATCCTTTATAATTAGGGGGCTCCTGAGGTGGATGACCCTATTGGGTGAGAGGAGTCATTTATAATTAGGGGGCTCCTGAGGTGGATGACCCTATTGGACGAGAGGAATCCTTTATAATTAGGGGGCTCCTGAGGTGGATGACCCTATTGGGTGAGAGGAATCATTCATAATTAGGGGGCTCCCGAGATGGATGACCCTATTGGACGAGAGGAATCCTTTATAATTAGGGGGCTCCTTAGCTGGATGACCCTATTGGGTGAGAGGAGTCATTTATAATTAGGGGGCTCCTGAGGTGGATGACCCTATTGGGTGAGAGGAATCATTTATAATTAGGGGGCTCCTGAAGTGAATGACCCTATTGGGTGAGAGGAATCCTTTATAATTAGGGGGCTCCTGAGGTGGATGACCCTATTGGGCGAGAGGAATCATTTATAATTAGGGGGCTCCTGAGGTGGATGACCCTATTGGACGAGAGGAATCCTTTATAATTAGGGGGCTCCTGAGGTGGATGACCCTATTGGGTGAGAGGAGTCCTTTATAATTAGGGGGCTCCTGAGGTGGATGACCCTATTGGGTGAGAGGAATCCTTTATAATTTGGGGGCTCCTGAGGTGGATGACCCTATTGGGTGAGAGGAGTCATTTATAATTTGGGGGCTCCTGAGGTGGATGACCCTATTGGGGGGAAAGTGTCCGGACTGGAAGGGGGATGAAAGTGTCCGGACTGGAAGGGGGGGAAAGTGTCCGGACTGGAAGGGGGAGAAAGTGTCCGGACCGGAAGGGGGGGAAAGTGTCCGGACCGGAAGGGGGGGAAAGTGTCCGGACCGGAAGGGGGGAAAGTGTCCGGACTGGAAGGGGGGAAAGTGTCCGGACTGGAAGGGGGTGAAAGTGTCCGGACTGGAAGGGGGAGAAAGTGTCCGGACTGGAAGGGGGAGAAAGTGTCCGGACTGGAAGGGGGAGAAAGTGTCCGGACTGGAAGGGGGAGAAAGTGTCCGGACTGGAAGGGGGGGAAAGTGTCCGGACTGGAAGGGGGGGAAAGTGTCCGGACTGGAAGGGGGGGAAAGTGTCCGAACTGGAAGGGGGGGGGGGAGGAATCCTAAGGAGGGGGAGGGTTAATGAAAGCCAATCCAAGTTGCACCCATCCAAAGTTGCATCAAAGGTGCGCTCCAAAGTCGTAGAACTTTGGAGTCCTATTATTGTGACTTTTCCAAGGTAATATCTGGCTTTGCGCAGACGTTTGGTGCGCACAAAGCGGCTTCGTGTAATTCGCGGTTATTCAGGAATATATTTAACCCTTTTGCGCCCATTGATCAGCTTTTTGTGGATTGACTAAAGTGGCCGACTGTCTTGTTTTTTTCTTCCTTTCCTTCAGCCTGGAGCAGGTGGTGGACCCGTGGATAGAAGGACTGTGGGCCGCGCTCAATGAGGAATTCGCAAAGAGGTCGGGCGACCCGGAGAAGATGGAGGAGACGAAGAGCGCGGGCGACCCGGAGGAGACGAAGAGCGCGGTCGGCGATCAGAATGCGCAAAACGTCCCGGAAAATCTGGACCTGCAGATGAAAGCCATAAACCTGGACGCCTCGCCGACGCCAAGCACTGCGCCGGCGAAAGGTGATGCGTCAGATGCGTCCGCGGAAGCTGCGCCGTCCCTCCTCCGCTCGGTCCCCCCTCTCTGCCAGTGCAGCCTCACCGTGCCCAGCCTGCCCGTCCCGTACCTGGAAGTACAGATTCTAGACTGCGATGGAAAGGTGACTTTTCTTCCAGGATTTTATTGACGCGACCGCCTACAATGTATCTAAATGACACATTTTATTTGTCAGCTTGTTTGGCATCGGGATCCATTGTATACAAAAACCTCTTCACCCCGGGGGGACCCTCTAAATCTTGGGGTCTTGTGGAACCCTTCAGAGCATGTCCAGCCGTTGTCAGTGGCTGGATGGTGCCACCACTGGGGCAAGTGCCCGTACCCGGTCCACGCGTGTGCCCACCGCACCCTCAGAGCCACGGCTTCCTTTGTCCTTAGACAGTGGAGGGCATTGGCTGAAAGCACAGAGCTGATCAGAGTGGCTCTGTACCATGTGATTGCTGTGATTACCGATGTGAACACCGTAGTACTGTTTACATTAAATCTTCCGGCTGCAGCGGAGGAAGGAGCGATAGTAGGTCGGGGGGGGGGGAGCGATCGTAGGTCGGGGGGTGGGAGGAGCGATAGTAGGTCGGGGGGGGGGAGGAGCAATCGTAGGGGGGGTGGGGGGTTAAAGACAACGATCACCAATGTTGTGGAATTGTTTGGGGGGATTTAAAATGGCGCAATGACAGATCTTAGCAATGCAATCTTCCACTGGCCACCGATAATTGTGGGATTGTTTTGGAAGGAGGTGGACATCTGAAGTGTTTTGGGTTTATCTATGACTCCTAGAAGGACCCCTTTATGTTGGAGGTCAGTGTGGAAGGACCCCTCTACGTTGGAGGTCAGTGTAGAAGGACCCCTCTACATTGGAGGTGAGTGTAGAGGGACCCGTTTATGTTTGTGGTCAGTGTGGAAGGACCCCTCTATGTTGGAGGTCAGTGTGGAAGGACCCCTCTATGTTGGAGGTCAATGTAGAAGGACCCCTCTATGTTGGAGGTCAGTGTAGAAGGACCCCTCTATGTTGGAGGTCAGTGTGGAAGGACCCCTCTATGTTGGAGGTCAATGTAGAAGGACCCCTCTATGTTAGAGGTCAGTGTAGAAGGACCCCTCTATGTTGGAGGTCAGTGTGGAAGGACCCCTTTATGTTGGAGGTCAGTGTGGAAGGACCCCTCTACGTTGGAGGTCAGTGTGGAAGGACCCCTCTACGTTGGTGGTCAGTGTGGAAGGACCCCTCTACTTGGAGGTCAGTCTAGAAGGACCCCTCTACATTGGAGGTCAGTGTGGAAGGACCCCTCTACGTTGGAGGTCAGTGTAGAAGGACCCCTCTATGTTGGAGGTCAGTGTAGAAGGACCCCTCTATGTTGGAGGTCAGTGTAGAAGGACCCCTCTATGTTGGAGGTCAGTGTGGAAGGACCCCTCTATGTTGGAGGTCAGTGTAGAAGGACCCCTCTATATTGGAGGGCAGTGTGGAAGGACCCCTTTATGTTGGAGGTAAGTGTAGAAGGACCCTTTTAAGTTGGAGGTCAGTGTAGAAGGACCCTCTACATTGGAGGTCAGTCTAGAAGGACCCCTCTATGTTGGAGGTCAGTGTAGAAGGACCCCTCTATGTTGGAGGTCAGTGTGGAAGGACCCCTCTATGTTGGAGGTCAGTGTAGAAGGACCCCTCTATGTTGGAGGTCAGTGTAGAAGGACCCCTCTATGTTGGAGGTCAGTGTGGAAGGACCCTCTACATTGGAGGTCAGTGTAGAAGGACCCCTTTAAGTTGGAGGTCAGTGTGGAAGGACCCCTCTATGTTGGAGGTCAGTGTAGATGGACCCCACTACGTTGGAGGTGAGTATAGAAGGACCCCTCTACATTGGAGGTGAGTGTAGAGGGACCCGTTTATGTTTGTGATCAGTGTAGAAGGACCCCTCTACGTTGGAGGTCAGTGTAGAGGGACCCCTCTACGTTGGAGGTCAGTGTAGAAGGACCCCTCTACGTTGGAGGTCAGTGTAGAAGGACCCCTCTACATTGGAGGTGAGTGTAGAGGGACCCGTTTATGTTTGTGGTCAGTGTAGAAGGACCCCTCTACGTTGGAGGTCAGTGTAGAGGGACCCGTTTATGTTTGTGATCAGTGTAGAAGGACCCCTCTACGTTGGAGGTCAGTGTAGAGGGACCCCTCTACGTTGGAGGTCAGTGTAGAGGGACCCCTCTACGTTGGAGGTCAGTGTAGAGGGACCCCTCTACGTTGGAGGTCAGTGTAGAAGGACCCCTCTACGTTGGAGGTCAGTGTAGAGGGACCCCTCTACGTTGGAGGTCAGTGTAGAGGGACCCCTCTACGTTGGAGGTCAGTGTAGAAGGACCCCTCTACGTTGGAGGTGAGTGTAGAAGGACCCCTCTACACTGGAGGTGAGTGTAGAGGGACCCCTCTATGTTGGAGGTCAGTGTAGAAGGACCCCTCTACATTGGAGGTGAGTGTAGAGGGACCCGTTTATGTTTGTGATCAGTGTAGAAGGACCCCTCTACGTTGGAGGTCAGTGTAGAGGGACCCCTCTACGTTGGAGGTCAGTGTAGAGGGACCCCTTTACATTGGAGGTCAGTGTGGAAGGACCCCCTCTACATTTGTGGTAAACAAAAGACCCCTCATTGCTCATGGAACCCCCTAGAAACTTCTGGAGGAATCATGGGGGAGAAAGCCTGGTATCCAGTCTCCTTAAAGACGTTTTGTAAATGCGTCAACTAATAACCATCACAGCTATAGGCTTTCCCTGCCATCTGCTGCTTTTTTGCTCTTCCTCATGTGGGGGGGGGGGGCGAGATTTTCAGAGCTGACATCAGTCCCTGTACTGCGCTTAATGTGAAAGAACACATCCTGACACCCCATTTAGATGTGCATGATCAGATTTTAGCTGAGCAGTCTCAAGCAAAGGATTTCCCAGAACACCTACCGGCCAGCCTGCAAAACCACCAAACTGATCCTGTCTAACAATGTACGTCAGAAGCAGAGGGTTTCATTTGCGCACATTTGCTGCAGTGCCCACGCCAAGGCTCCTCTGTATACTGCGGTCCGAACTCTGTCGTTTCCACAGTCTGCAAAGTCGGAGCACGTATAGCAATGAATGGATTGGGGGCCGGTGTGCCTGGAGCCCATCCCTCCTTAACCACCTGCCAACCGCACTATGTCTGAATGATGGCTACAGCGCGGTTGTCCAGTCCTGGGAGGGCGTCATATGGCGTCCTCTCAGAACACACCTTCCCGCACACCCCCGAGGGAGCACACCCAGCGATCTCCGTGATCACTGTGTCCTATGGACAAAGCTGATCACGTGATGTGGTAAAAGGCCAATCACAGCGTCCTTTTACCACACGATCAGCCGTGTCCAATGACAACGCAGATCACTGGTAAATCCAGTTGCCGGTTATTGGCTGCACTTTGCTCGCACTTTCACAGCGCGAGGAAAGTACTGCCGATGATGATCAGTGCCCAGCAGTGCCGCCCACCTGTGCCCACCAGTGCCACCTATCAGTGCCCAGCAGTGCCACCCACCTGTGCCCACCAGTGCCACCTATCAGTGCCCAGCAGTGCCACCCACCTGTGCCCACCAGTGCCACCTATCAAGGCCCACCAGTGCCCAGCAGTGCCACCTATAAGTGCCCACCAGTGCCGTCCACCAGTGCCCAGCAGTGCCACCTATAAGTGCCCAGCAGTGCCACCTATCAATGCCCACCAGTGCCACCCACCAGTGCCACCTATTAGTGCCCAGCAGTGCCGCCCACCTGTGCCCACCAGTGCCACCCATCAGTGCCCAGTAGTGCCGCCCACCTGTGCCCACCAGTGCCGCCCACCAGTGCCACCTGTCAGTGCCCAGCAGTGCCGCCCACCTGTGCCCACCAGTGCCACCCATCAGTGCCCAGTAGTGC
>NW_028320257.1:0-15000 GCF_062004578.1 Staurois parvus
GGGACGGGTGGCCATTTATAAACGGCCTCCCCGCCCCCTGCTTGTGCACGCTCCCTGGGAGCACGCAGCACCGCGAACCAGTGCCCGCTGTGTCCTCCGGAACACAGTGGAACACCAATTGTCATACGGAACCTCTGTGTGAGGTCCCGATCATGTGATCACTGATTGGCCAATCAGCGATCACACGCAGAGTAGTAAGCAAGATGTCACTTCTGACATCATTGCTTACTACGTGTGAAATCTGTGAATGATCACAGAGGTCACATGGTACAGGGCTATTCACAACAGCCTTGTACCATGTGACAAGCTGTGACCAATCACAGCTCACACAGTATTTCTCAAGAGAGAAGGAGAAATGATTGCTTTTACAGCCATTATGGATGTAAAAGCAATCAGTGTAAAAAAAAAAAAAAATCTTCATCACCCCCCACAAGTAGTACAGTCTCACCATGGTGACACTGTACTGCTAGGGTGACAGTATGTAAAAAAAACAAAAACAAATAATAATACAAAAAAATAAAATAATACTGTAAAGAAAACATTTTGAAAAATTACAATTTTTGGTTATAAAGTAATTTGTGTTTTTTTATTTTTACTAAAAAGATAACTGAATACATTTTGGTCAAGATTTATGAAGAAAGATTATTTATTTGCAAAATTTTATAAGAAAAACACTTTTTTTCAAAATGTTTGGACTTTTTCATTTATATAGCAAAAAAAATATTCAAAGTGTGATAGCGCTGAAAATTGGCCTGGACAGGAAGGGGGGTAAAGTGTCCGGACAGGAAGGGGGTGAAAGTGTCCGGACTGGAAGGGGTGAAAGTGTCCGGACTGGAAGGGGGTGAAAGTGTCCGGACTGGAAGGGGGTGAAAGTGTCCGGACTGGAAGGGGGTGAAAGTGTCCGGACTGGAAGGGGGGTGAAAGCGTCCGGACTGGAAGGGGGGGGAAAGCGTCCGGACTGGAAGGGGGGGAAAGCGTCCGGACTGGAAGGGGGGGAAAGCGTCGGGACTGGAAGGGGGTGAAAGCGTCCGGACTGGAAGGGGGTGAAAGCGTCCGGACTGGAAGGGGGGGAAAAGCGTCCGGACTGGAAGGGGGGTGAAAGCGTCCGGACTGGAAGGGGGGGGAAAGCGTCCGGACTGGAAGGGGGGGAAAGCGTCCGGACTGGAAGGGGGGGAAAGCGTCCGGACTGGAAGGGGGTGAAAGCGTCCGGACTGGAAGGGGGTGAAAGCGTCCGGACTGGAAGGGGGGGAAAGCGTCCGGACTGGAAGGGGGGGAAAGCGTCCGGACTGGAAGGGGGGGAAAGCGTCCGGACTGGAAGGGGGTGAAAGCGTCCGGACTGGAAGGGGGTGAAAGCGTCCGGACTGGAAGGGGGGGAAAGCGTCCGGACTGGAAGGGGGTGAAAGCGTCCGGACTGGAAGGGGGTGAAAGCGTCCGGACTGGAAGGGGGTGAAAGCGTCCGGACTGGAAGGGGGGGAAAGCGTCCGGACTGGAAGGGGGTGAAAGCGTCCGGACTGGAAGGGGGGAAAGCGTCCGGACTGGAAGGGGGGGAAAGCGTCCGGACTGGAAGGGGGGGAAAGCGTCCGGACTGGAAGGGGGGGAAAGCGTCCGGACTGGAAGGGGGTGAAAGCGTCCGGACTGGAAGGGGGTGAAAGCGTCCGGACTGGAAGGGGGGGAAAGCGTCCGGACTGGAAGGGGGTGAAAGCGTCCGGACTGGAAGGGGGTGAAAGCGTCCGGACTGGAAGGGGGGGAAAGCGTCCGGACTGGAAGGGGGTGAAAGCGTCCGGACTGGAAGGGGGTGAAAGCGTCCGGACTGGAAGGGGGTGAAAGCGTCCGGACTGGAAGGGGGGGAAAGCGTCCGGACTGGAAGGGGGTGAAAGCGTCCGGACTGGAAGGGGGGAAAGCGTCCGGACTGGAAGGGGGGGAAAGCGTCCGGACTGGAAGGGGGGGAAAGCGTCCGGACTGGAAGGAGGGGAAAGCGTCCGGACTGGAAGGGGGTGAAAGCGTCCGGACTGGAAGGGGGTGAAAGCGTCCGGACTGGAAGGGGGTGAAAGCGTCCGGACTGGAAGGGGGTGAAAGCGTCCGGACTGGAAGGGGGTGAAAGCGTCCGGACTGGAAGGGGGGGAAAGCGTCCGGACTGGAAGGGGGGGAAAGCGTCCGGACTGGAAGGGGGTGAAAGCGCCCGGACTGGAAGGGGGGGGGGGAAGCGTCCGGACTGGAAGGGGGGGAAAGCGTCCGGACTGGAAGGGGGGGAAAGCGTCCGGACTGGAAGGAGGGGAAAGCGTCCGGACTGGAAGGGGGTGAAAGCGTCCGGACTGGAAGGAGGGGAAAGTGTCCGGACTGGAAGGGGGTGAAAGCGTCCGGACTGGAAGGGGGTGAAAGCGTCCGGACTGGAAGGGAGGGAAAGCGTCCGGACTGGAAGGGGGTGAAAGCGTCCGGACTGGAAGGGGGTGAAAGCGCCCGGACTGGAAGGGGGGGGGGAAAGCGTCCGGACTGGAAGGGGGGGAAAGCGTCCGGACTGGAAGGGGGTGAAAGCGTCCGGACTGGAAGGGGGTGAAAGTGCCCGGACTGGAAGGGGGGGGGGGAAAGCGTCCGGACTGGAAGGGGGTGAAAGTGTCTGGACTGGAAGTAGTTAAAAATGTTCATTTTAGGAAAGTTTGTTCGATTTTCTAATCATTCTTTTTCTACCGCAGTGACAGGAAATGTTGAAGGAGCAGAATAGAAAACTTTTCTCGATCAAATGTATTTTTGGACAGTGTATGTGGTTTTCATTCAGAAATGACAATCATTTGAAAATTGAATGTTAATAACAGGTGAGACTTTTCGAACGTCAATCGTCCATTCATGAAATGTACAAAGAATTTTCTTGTCTGAAAATCAATGCGTGTCTGACCAGCGTAAGGCGAGGTTCACACCTATGCAGGTTGTGTTTGAGCCGTTTCTACATTGCGTTTTGTGTTGCGTTTGTGCTGTTGCGTTTTTGATGTGTTTTTTTTTTAATTTTTCTTGTTGCTAGGCAGACTTAAAAAGCATTAAAAATGTGGCAAAAAAATCAAAAATGTAATACATACTTTCATGCAATGTTTCCATTGAAGTCTACAAAAGGAAAAATGCAAATTGTTGCGTCCAAAAAAGTCCCTGACCCTTTCCAAAAAACGTACCGGGTGAAAACGCACAGGTGTGAACATGTCCCATAGGAAATCATGTTAATGTACTGCATTTCTGCAAAACACTGCAGAAAATGTTTAGGTGTGAACCTGGGGTAAGACATTTAGTAGCAGCAGCATGATTTTTTATTACCTGTCATGATGAGGTTAAAAAAAAAATATATATATATATATAGTACATCACCATTATAAAGGGTTAATTTATCCTGTGAAACTGTGAGAGTAATAACAATATATATAACTTATAGGAGGGGGAGGGGGGATATCAATCGTTTATATTAAAACAGAGCTCCACCCAAAGGGGAAGTTCCATTTTAAGGACTGGCCCCCAGCTCCCCGTTAAAGATTGGCACCTTTGGGAAGTGGTGGGGGGAGCAGGTACCCGAAATTGCCAAGTACCCATTCCCACTTAGGTGATCGAAAGCAGAAGTTGTTCTTCCCCCCCCTTCCCTTCCCTTCCCGTAGTGTTCTGGGACAGGTGACAGGTCCCAGAAGAATACAGGACCATTCATAAGCCCTACTCACGCATGCGCAGTGGGCACCCAGCTGTGAAGCCGCAAGCTGTCACAGTCGGGTGCCCACAGTGAAAGTGACGGGAACACCAGCCGGCCGGAGAAACGGGCTGCAGAGGGGGGATTTGCGCAGGATGGAGGGACGGGTAAGTGTCTGTTTTTTAAAAGTCAGCATCTACAGTTTTTTTTAGCTCCTTTTATATTTTACAGTTTCACTAGAACTCCGCTTTAAAGTAGTACTACAGGTTGAGACTTTTTTGCATGGATATAATCATGACTAGGGTAACCCATATGTCTCCAAGTGCTTCTACATTTCACCATAGATACCCTTCCCCACTTATACTAATTAAGAAATGACCAAAGACCCGATCTGGAGAAAATCGGCCAGCTTGGCCATATATTAACAAATAAACCAAAATAACATTCCTTACAACAGGAAAACATATACAGTGGGAATCGAAGGTTTGGGCACCCCAGCTAAAAATTTGTATTAATGTGCATAAAGAAGCCAAGGAAAGATGGAAAAATCTCCAAAAGGCATCAAATTACAGATTAGACATTCTTATAATATGTCAACAAAAGTTAGATTTTATTTCCATCATTTACACTTTCAAAATAACAGAAAACAAAAAAATGGCGTCTGTAAAAGTTTGGGCACCCTGCAGAGTTAATATCTTGTACTGCCCCCTTTGGCAAGTATCACAGCTTGTAAACGCTTTTTGTAGCCAGCCAAGAGTCTTTCAATTCTTGTCTGAGGTATCTTTGCCCATTCTTCCTTACAAAAGTCTTCCAGTTCTTTGAGATTTCTGTCTGTCACGCACTGCTCTTTTAAGGTCTATCCATAGATTTTCAATGATGTTGAGGTCAGGAGATTGTGAAGGCCATGGCAAAACCTTCAGTTTACGCCTCTTGATGTAATCCCCCGTGGATTTTGAGGTGTGTTTAGGATCATTATCCATTTGTAGAAGCCATCCTCTCTTTAACTTCAGCTTTTTCACAGATGGCATCAAGTTACCATCCAAAATTTGCTGAAATTTTATTGAATCCATTTTTCCTTCTACTCGTGAGATGTTCCCTGTGCCACTGACTGCAACACAACCCCAAAGCATGATTGATCCAACCCCATGCTTCACAGTTGGACAGAGGTTCTTTTCATTAAATTCTGTGCCCCTTCTTCTCCAAACGTACCTTTGCTCATTCCGGCCAAAAAGTTCAATTTTAACCTCATCGGTCCACAGAACTTGTTTCCAATATGCATCAGGCTTGTCTATATGTTCATTTGCAAAGTTCAAACGATGATTTTTGTGGTGAGGACGTAGAAGAAGTTTTCTTCTGATGACTATTCCATGAAGACCATATTTGTACAAGTATCTCTTTATAGTGGAATAGTGTACCACAACTCCAGTGTCTGCCAGATCTTTCTGGAGGGATCGTGCAGTCAAACGTGGGTTTTGAATTGTTTTTCTCACAATCCTGCGAGCTGTTCTGTCTGATATTTTTCTTGGTCTTCCAGATCTTGCTTTAACTTCCACTGTTCCTGATGACTGCCATTTCTTAATTACATTCCGAACAGAGGATATTGACATCTGAAAACGCTTTGCTATCTTCTTATAGCCTTCTCCAGCTTTGTGAGCGTCAACTATTTTCAGTTTCAGTTTTCTAGACAACTGCTTAGAAGAACCCATGGTGCTGATTGTTGGGGCAAGGTCAGATGAGTCTGGGCATTTAAAACCTTTGAGATTGACATCACCTGGTCTTCCCAGACAATGATTGAGACACTGGCAGGTCTCAGCTTGGCAAAGGGGGCAGTGCATGCTATAATTTCTGCAGGGGGCCCAAACTTTTGCAGACGCCATTTTTTTGTTTTCTGTTATTTTGAAAGTGTAAATGATGGAAATAAAATCTAACTTTTGTTGACATATTATAAGAATGTCTAATCTGTAATTTGATACCTTTTGGAGATTTTTCTATCTTTCCTTGGCTTCTTTATGCACATTAATACAAATTTTTAGCTGGGGTGCCCAAACTTTCAATCCCCACTGTACATAAACCAATTGCCATAACGTACAGATTTGCAGTCTTTGGATGTACTTGAGAACTAATATCAGGTTGTGTATCTACGTTACTACTTCACAATCCCCAGCCACAAAACACCGGCTCGGGGTCAAATCCACTTCTCTGCAGATACCAACTTGTTACCACTTCCCAGATAATACCCCATTAACTGGGATCCAACAAAGGATGCCATACATTAGATGGGTCACTGCTATGAACTCTTCTGAAAATGTTAATACCTCCAAAGACCCTAACCGGTGTGACACCTTACACCTGAGAGCCCCACCACCAACACAGAGCCCGCTGAACCCCACCCTGTAGGCCCAAAAACCACAAATCCATTCCCACCGCATTCAAGTGTACCCCATGGCTCCGTAGATATCGCCAGGTATCCACCTCAAGGTCCCGGTGCCGATCAACAAAACCCCCATTGCGCACCACAAAACTGCCAACTTCCTTATTTTTTTTTATTTAAATATTCATTGATTTTTGAGATTAAAAAGTTATACAAGTATATCCTTTATAAAAACATAAACACAGTATCAAAAACATTAATCTTTTCAATTTACCCCCCCCCCCCTCAACTCTACTCACTTCTTCCTTTGTTGAGATTGGGATCTCCAGAAAGGAATAGGAAATTGCAAACACCATATTGTTCTATGTTAGTCCCCCCTCAACTCTAGATTTAACTTTGACTTTTTAAATTCATCCCATTTGTTCCATCTTATATGGTGACTCTCCATCTTATTATTTATTACAGGTACTTATATAGCACCATCAATTTACGCAGCGCTTTACATATATATTGTACATTCACATCAGTCCCTAACCCTCAAGGGGTGTACAATCTAAGGTCCCTAACTCACATTCATACATACACATACTAGGGATAATTTAAACAGGATCCAATTCACCTACCAGCATGTCTTTTGAGTGTGAGAGGAAACCGGAGTACCCAGAGGAAACCCACACAGGCACAGGGAGAACATGCAAACTCCAGGCAGGAGGTGCTGTGGCTGGGATTCGAACCAATGACCATAGTACTGCCAGGCAGAAGTGCTAACCATTTAGCCACTGTGCTGCCCATCTTCATTCATCTCTTATCTTCATTCATATGGTAAATTTCCTCCAATCTACATATTTGGAGGAACCCCAACTTCCTTATTGACCTTGATCCATGCTTTCTTCAACCGTTCAACAGACCGGGCAAAACACCATGCAGTGCGACCAACAATCTCGGACCAAATTACTACCATGTCTGGGAAGGCAGTGCACAGCCGAAGGAAATCATACTTAATGTCCCAGATGAGATTCCGCATGGATCGAATCCCCAGGTCGTTACCACCCGCATGCAATACCACCATGTCCGGGGCTCTATCCAGCCAACCCAAACAATGCAGTTCCAGCAGGACCCTGCACCAAAGCAAGCCTGGAACACCTATCCACCTAACCAAGGCCTCTGACCTAGAAAAACCCAACTGCCATCTATGAGGTCAGACATCAGCCTGCTTAGCCCTCCCAATACACAAAGGACTGTCCCAAAATCCAAACGAAGCAAGCAGCAACATCAGAAAAATGATCACACTGTCAAAAACAGTGAAGGCCTACAACCAATTACTAAAGGTGCGAGGTATCAGCCGGAAACGACGCTTCTCTTCATGTTCCAAGTTAAACTTCTCTAAGGGAAGCAACGTGAATATTTCAATGTACCAACCTTTCCAAATTTTCTCCCCTACGTCCGGCTTGAGTTGGCCCTCGAAACATATGTACACTCTACATTTCGCCGAATCTGCTAATTGAACTGTATTTGTAGACCTACCCGCCCCCTAGGGGCCTCCACTGAATCCCCAGTCGCAAGCAAAAGAGCCCCAGACACCGCCTCCTGTCCTGGACTGGTAGACGAATGCCTGACAAGACCAACCCCTTAGAAGCCCCATTGGCCATGACTCCTGGGGCCGCCAGCACCCAGGCACCCACAGGGGGAGATCGCATGTCGAACCGCTGAACCGCAAGCTCATAATAAACTCGTGAAGAGCCGGGCCGCCCTAGACGCATGGACTCAGGTTCCACTCGGTGAGGAGCAGGGGTCACTGGAACCCAAGACCAAGAACCCCAAGACTAGCAGAAAATCCCCCCAAAACTAAGCGCAGCATGCAAAGAGTAGAGAAAAGAAAGTAACTCAGGACATTCCCCAGGATGGCCAGGCGGAAGGCACGCAGCTACACTGACTGACTCCACTACAGAAGAGCCTCTGGGCGCCTCCCCATCTTTAGAGCTGAACAGCTCTTCCTCGGACCTCGCAGCAGGGTTGTCCATCCCGCTGTCCCTAAGGTTGCCGGGCGGCACCAAGGGTCCAGGCTGCCTGCCCACACTGCACCTGCTGGGAGACCGCAACCCACCGCTGGGACTTCTAGGCTGCTTCCCCTTGGCTCCTGCCATCTGGGACTACGGTGCCTGGCTGGAACAAGGAACATCCAGGACCGCTGCATGTCCACAAATGCACAGAAGAGGACCTCCGGCCACTTGTTCCGACTGGCCGCCACACGCCGGGGAAATACTCTTGTGCCAAGCTGCCCTGCCAACCATAGCATCACCGGCAGGGGAAGCTGCAAGGTCCCAACTCCCACGTTGACCCTACGGGACCCGGGGCACAGGTGAAGAAGGGTTCCGTCTGGAGGAGCTCCACTTATGGCAAGGAGAGGGCTGCGGCAATGGGTCTGGAGGGTCCCAGAGGGGGCTCCCAATGTGGCGCCGAGCTCCAGAGGATGGAGAGGGGCTGAAGCACTCCGGAGGCCAGGACCTCTGAGCGCGCAGAAGAGGCAGCTCTCCTGAGACAGCATTCTCTCCCCCAAGCAGGGAGGAAACTTGCCTGTACAGCCAGTCCGTGCCCCTAGAGGTGGCAGCCGAATGCAGCTGTCCCAAAAGGGAATCCAAGTCGCCCATGACTGACTAAGGCAGGAAGATTCCTACACATCCGCTGCTCCCAAGAAGTTTTCTGCTCTTTGGGTCTCCTTCTCGTGTACCCCCCAGCAGTTCCACCTACTCTCTGCAAACTCCCAATCCGGTAAGTGACCGCCTTTCTAACCAACTATAACTTAACCCTGTCCTGCCTTGTATCCCCTGTCCCCCTTGTCATGTAGCCCTTCGCCTATTTTTTTTTGCTTCGGGCTTATCTTTTCAAATATAATGCACAATACTGGTAAACTTTTACTTTAAATGTAGTTGTAATGCCTTAAATCACCTCCAGTCTATCAGCCTCCAGCTTCTCCGGGTTCCTATGCTGATCTTCTGCAAAGAGCCCTTAGGGTCCTTTTCATCCCTTTATGGATAAAAAAACGGACAACCATGTATTTCTATGGACTAGCGGATGACACGTATCACACATACACATATACACTATATGTCCAAAAGTATTGGGCCAGTCCTTGGAATCATTGGATTCAGGTGTTCCAATCCCCTCCATGGACACAGGTGTATACAATCAAGCCCCTAGGCATGCAGACTGCTTCTACAAACATTGGTGAAAGAATGGGTCGCTCTCAGGAGCTCAGTGACTCCAAGCGTGGTCCCGTGATAGGTGGCCACCTGTGCAATAAGTCCATCCGTGACATTTCCTGGCTACTAAATATTCGACGCTCAACTGTTAGTGGGATTATAACAAAGTAGAAGCAACTGGGAACAACAGCAACTCAGCCACCAAGTGGTAGGCCACGTCACATGACAGGGCGGGGTCAGCACATACTGAAGCACAAAGTGTGCAGAAGTCGCCAACTGTCTGCATAGTCAATAGCTGAAGACCTCCAAAGCATCAGATGCCGTGGTGTAAAGCACACCACCACTGGACTCTAGAGCAGTGAAGACGTGTTCTCTGGAGTGACCAATCACGCTTCTCTGTCTGGCAGTCCAATGGACGTATCTGGGTTTGGCGGTTACCAGGAGAATGGTACTTGCCTGACTGCATTGTGCCAAGTGTAAAGTTTGATGGAGGGGGGATTATGGTGTGGGGTTGTTTTTCAGGGGTTGGGCTTGGCCCCCTAGTTTCAGTGAAGGGAACTTTTAAGGCGTTAACATACCAAGACATTTTGAACAATTTTTTGCTCCCAACCTTGTGGGAAGAGTTTTCCTGTTCCAACATGACTGCCCACCAGTGCACAAAGCAAGGTCCATAAAGACATGGATGAGTGAGTTTGGGGTGGAGGAACCTGACTGTCCTGCATAGAGTCCTGACCTCAAGCGGAGCAAAGACAGTGAGCCAGGCCTCCTCCCCCGACATCAGTGCCTGACCTGACAAATGTGCTTCTGGAAGAATGGTCCAACCTTCCCATAGACACCCTCCTAAACCTTGTGAATAGGATTCCCAGAAGAGTTGAAGCTGTTATAGCTGCAAAGGGCGGGGCCAACTCAATATTGAACCCTACGGACTAAGACTGGGATGCCATTAAAGTTCCTGTGAAGGCAAAGGCAGGAGGCCCAATACTTTTGGCAATATAGTGTAAGTCTTGGATGGTGGATAATGGAATTTGATAACACTCTTCATGCAAAATCCGGGTGACAATCCTGCACAACTGCCTTTTGTTTCTTTCAGTCAGGTGACCATGTCAACCGTGCTTAAGCTTATCAAACGATGTTTTCCCAGAAGCTGTATACGCCGCCATAACCTTTGATGCTGCACCTCACAATGCGGCTAATAAATTGGCAACTTCAGCCACAGAGGCACCAGCTAAGCGGCACCAACAATTTTCCCTCTTTGAAGCTCAGTAAGCTCTGACATGACTCCGTATTATTAGCAGCACAAGCAGTGAATGAGGAAAGTGAGGCTTCCAACCTGTTAGCTAGGTGTCTCATCACACAGCGGAAGTAAAAGAATGTTACATCACTTCCACTTTCACCACCAAATATGTCATCACTTTCACACCTGCAAATCATGTAGTGCTTCCATAGATTTGTCCATCCCACTGGATATTGGATGAGATAAAATACTGCATGTGGTATTTTAGAAGCGTTTTTTAGTGAATGCCAAAATTTTTTAAAAAACACCATATTTTACTGCATTTCTTAGATATCAATTCTTTATTTTCATAACACGGTAACAGTACAGAGGTCATAAAAAAGAGACACCAAAAATGTCAACATGTACATTTAGAGGTGCGGTGGAAAATAACCAGATACTGCCCTGAGCATGTTTATATGCAGCCCCAGATCCAACAGAGTCAGCATGTCTAGGCAGAAAATGATGGATTGAGTCTACAAATATATTCCCTGCATCTAAGTGGTCAGTTGTCTCTGTACCCCGTGTTTTGTTTTACATTTTAAATTCAGTGAAAAAACCCCAAAAAAAACAGATGAGTAAAGAGAGCAGGAAGGAAAAGAAAAAGGAAAGAGACGGGGTGGCGAGTATAAGGGAAGAGGGCAAATAAAAAAGGGGGCAAAGTTTACATCCACTTCGATCTGGCATGGACCAGCGGAGTGGTCTCTTGAATCTACAGAAGGGCAAACCAACCCAACATAGCTGCGTATTACTCCGAGTAAGTAAATTTACAGGTAGAACCACTTTTTCAAAAATTTCTCTCAAAGGCCCTTCTTTGTGGCCACCAAATCTTCCAGCTCATTGTTCCCAGTGACCCTTCTCAAGCAGACAGACACTGACGGGGCCTACGACTGTTTCCAGAACAGCAGGATGCAGCTTTTCGCAGCAGTGAACAACAGTGGAAGAATATAGCGTCTGAAGGGCTTCCGGGAAAAATGGTGTTGATGCAGTAGGAATAGCGTTGGGTCTCTTGGTAGCACATGATCCATACATTTCTGAGATATTTGATGTACCTTTGACTAGGTGTGTAGGGAGTGACAGGCCCAGAAAATATGAAGAAGGGAACCAGGCTCCTCTCTACATTGGAGTACATTGGAGTATTGAGGAAATATTTTATGGATTCTAACAGGTGTGTAGTACTAGCGTGTTAACAATTTGAAACCCGGTTCTTGGTATCTAGAGCTGATGGATGTTTTGTAAGTGAATAGGAGAATCCTCTCCACCTGTTTGTCCATGAAACACAGTCCTAAGTCTTGCTCCCATTTTTAACTGTAAGGTAATCTACTGTATACATCGGAGGTGGAAACACGAGCAAACGATAGCACTTGACACATTCCAGACCTCATCACCTCTGTCCGCACAGCCCAATAGGGTTCCCTATGTGTCAAGCAATTGCAGACCCGCCCATTGGGACACCCTGGTCTAAACACGCTGTCAAGAAGTAATCCGGACATTTACCAAACCTCCCTCCCATCCCACCAGCAATCTGTAGGGCACAGGAGTGGGGGGGTGGATAGGTGCTGTAGGAGCTTGTGGAGGTCGTCCAAACCTAGTGGGAATGATAGCCCGGATATCTACATCATTCCTCAGGATAAAGTCCCACTTGACCTGGGTCTCAGAGTGGCCAAAAGAGCTGATGGTAACCATACCCTCAGGGTAGGAGATATCTGAAGATAGGTAGAACATGTAGCTAGCATCACCTCAGGGTGTCATCCCACAGCAGTTTGTAGAGGTGTGAGGCTAGCAAAGGAAACTCAGGGCCGGCCACCTTCAGCAGGTTTTATAGAGGTTGGTGGGTAAGGTGTGACATGTGTTGGGTAGCCTTTGTAAAATGCCTCAGTGAGCATGGCCCAGATCACTATGTCAAAATAGTCATAGCAGTCCAGGTCTAATGCTGGTTCAAGGGATCAATGTACTTATGGCAAGGCAGTAGCTCCTCTACAATTCAGGTGTATCCTCTGGAGTCAGTGTCTGGTCTCATCTCCTGGATTGTGTTGCATCCTGGCAGTCCAGTCTGGGAGACAGACACGTTGGAGCCATGATCTCCCCTCCTACCTAGCTTACATAGCCAGTCCTGCAGTTGCATTGGGTCAGTGTCGAGAAAGATGAAGAGGTCCTGTAGATCAGCATGGTGCCGAATCAGGAAAGAAGAACCCCCTTTGCGGATTGTCATGTGGAAGGGGAATCCCCAGTGGTGCAGCTTAACAGAGGTTTAAGCATTGCCCTTCTTTGCAGTGTTGCGTGGGATACTGTATGTCCGGTAGTATGGAAATCTGTGCACCATTACAAGCTCAAGTTGTTTCGATGGCTCTGGTTCTTTAGATCCTCCATATTGAGCTGAACCTCTGCCTGATGGTCTTGGTGAGTTGAGTGTCCCTGCCCCAGTCTGGTCATCCTGTGTTCCAGGGCGGTGACAGCACCTTTCCCCTTGGACAGCCATTCAACTAGGGGGTAGACCTCATTGTGGTTCTGTTGATAATTGCAGTGGTGCTGCTCTTCCAGTCTGAGTACCAGGGATTCTATGTCCACCTTGGTAGGAAGGGCCGGATTAGGGTTCTCAAGTCTGTGTCGTCCGATGGTGGGTATAAGGATGATCCCAGGCTGCAGGATGGCTGATGAGAGGGGTCAAGGATAGCTGGGATTCCCACAAAGGATCCCTGCATTGGCAGCTGTGAGGTGGTCATGGAAGGAGAGGATGGCTGTGTGGTAGGCCAGGGCGTGCCATGTGACTCCACCATCATTGCTCCGGGAGAAAATCTCACTCTGTCTGGAAAGAAGCGTCTGGTCTCCATGCTGGAGGGAACCTTGGAGGAGGTCTTCAATGGTGTTAGGCCAGTTGGGAAGCGGGAGCTCTAGCAAGGGATGTCTTTACTCTGTTATCTCCAAGTCATGCCCCCTTACTGCATTTCTTAAAGTGGTAGGTATTCACTTTGTGAATGGAGTCCTTTGTGTGCCGTTTCTATTTTAAATTTCTCATATTTTCATTGTTTGAATAATAACACCCCATTAAAATATTTCCCACTATATCATCCAGATGCTTTATCGAGTCACTGACCCTCGCCTGAGTGATCAAAAATTGTATCCAACTTTATTCCGTATGACACCAGACGATCGGGTCCGTTATCCAGCGATTATAACATTTTTGCAGAATTTTGGGTGGAACTGGGTTGGAATAATATCTGCAGGAGATGGCACCGGTGATGAGGAGTCCCAAGAACTGAGTAAGATTTTGAGCCGACACGGGATCTGCACAGATTATATCATTTCACTCGGTTCAGATCATAAAAAGTATGAACAGTCAGCGAAGATTGTTAGTGAATCAGTAGCTAGAGTTGTCATACTATGTGAATCGTTCTCATTGTACTTTTATTCTTTTGCTTTTTATATACCCTCTGTTATGGAAAAGATCACATTTATTTTCCCACCATCATGGACTGGACTGAGCAATCAATATGATTATCGAATTCCACCAATCAACTGCAGCTTTGTATTTATATGGCCACAATTAGCATACATTGAGGTCAATTTGTATGGTCAAGGGTTCAACGTCTCCAACTGCTTAACTGACCCAGTATTAGAAGATGTTTGGATTCTTTGGTATAAATGCCTTTCTCCAAACCAACCCAAAAATAAATTTTTTGCAATAAACAATATGTTCTCTCTAAAACCTTGTAAAGGTTTAAAAGATTTGACTTGGATCTTTTTTTATATGTTACCTATGACTTCCTATGCATACAGGGCTGT
Organism: Staurois parvus; assembly: GCF_062004578.1. Taxonomy (NCBI): domain Eukaryota; kingdom Metazoa; phylum Chordata; class Amphibia; order Anura; family Ranidae; genus Staurois; species Staurois parvus. Next base: position 14,283 of record NW_028320257.1, read on the forward strand.
ATATGTTCTGGCCCATGCTCTAAATGAAATGTACATGATGGAAAAAAAATTTGAAAAAAAAGGATTCCAGCAAAGAGTAAGTTGGATGATAAGGGGATTATTTACTAAAACATGGTGCAAAATCTGGTGCAGCTCTGCATAGAAACCAATCAGCTTCCAGGTTCTATTGGCAAAGCTTCAGTGAACAAGCAGAAGTTAGAGGCTGATTGGTTACTACGTACCAATGCAACAGATTGTGAGTGCTCCAGTTTTAGTAAATTCCCCCCTAAGTGTTTATATTACTGTGAACCTATCCTATGTTATAGAATGGTAATGAGAATAGACAGTTATCTCCACCTTTCCTCTCACTGACTGGGGCAATCAGTAAAATTACAATCACCGATATTTGTGTGTTTTCTATAGTTTTTAAGTTAATATTATATAAATGATTATTTTTTTAATAAGGTAAAGTGTTTTCTTTTTGCCTTTTTATCTGTTTTTCTTTTACTAATTGCTTTGTATATGCCATGGTAAGAGATTCATTGAAATAGTTCAGATTAATAGAAATTTTATATTTTGTATACACTGCTTAAGAAATGAAAGGAAGACTCTGAAAACCCATCAGATCTCAGTGGGGACAAATCTCCTGCTGGATCTCTATACTGACATGGATGGGGTCATGTGTTAGGAACTTATGGACACTCCATTGTTTGATGGAAATTAAAATGATCGACCTACA